>NW_027505717.1:0-163242 GCF_021521415.1 Bidens hawaiensis | reverse complement strand
TTTTCATCAGTAAGACAGTAACGGATTCAAACAATGGAGATCTTCCAAACATCAGTATCAACTTATCATATATATAATCCCGCTAATCACACGCCTACAATGGTTCTTTTCTTTGAGTGCGAGTCCGGGAACAAAAAAGAGAACACCTTTGAAAGCTGTTACTATCAAATTAACTGGGAATGTGTTATATGGAATTAGTTCTAACATCTAACAACCGATACATTCTGATTCTGGTACTGACCCTGAGACCAGTTAAGCTAGAATCCGTTCTCTAACATATTTTGTTAGCTTGTCTCTCAATTCAAATCCAATCATTAAGGTTTCGGGAAAAAGTGTTGCGAGACTGATTAAAAGTCCTCCAAACCCGCACCTGATATCTGCAAATTCTATCTTTTTGGAACTGGATTGGGAATCAATAAGGATAGGGAAGAGAGTAGTCTACATGATGAGGGGAGGTTGAGACCGGGAAATGGGAGCCGCTTAACGGGTTGCTATGAGCTCGGGCTTGGTAAAACCGTTTTCTTGGAAGACAGGTGGATTTGCTGATGCAGGGGTATGATTCGTCCAATTGCATGTTGGGAATAGATGTACGTTCTGTAATGTCATTTTAAAAAGTTAGGGATTGTTAAGAGCAGACCTGTCACTTATAACCGAAACTTGACCCAAGAAAACCCTAAGCCAACTCAAGAAACCTCGAACCCGAGAAAACACTATCCCAAACCGAGTAGTCCAGGTCGGTTCTTGGTTCTAATTTTTGGGTTTCTGGTTAACCCAAAAAAACCCAAATTTGATATAGGTTTCATGTCATTACTATATTTAATGTTTGTTCATGTTATATTTGACAATTCTAGTACTTATTTTATTTGACTTTCTTTTAAACAACATTAGAAATGGAGGAAGAAACAAAGGATTATACGTGAATATTCAAGACGTTAATGTTGGACCTTTTTTTAATTTTACTTGTTTACGGATTGTGTTATTGGATTATGTTGGCTTATTATTTGGTTATTTACGTTTACAAGTGAAGATAACTATGTTATTTTTACTTTTAGCATCTGACCTTTTTTTTCAAATTTTCGTGGTCAAATACTCGAAAACCGATTTTACCACCCAGATAAAACTCGAATTACCCAAACCCCAAAAATCCATGACAGATTTGTGTCGGGTTTGAGATTCAAACCCGAAACCCGAAAACACCCAAGTAAGAGGATGCAAAGTAAATGTATAAAGTAGAGGCTTTAGTGAATCACAGAATAACAGGGACCAGAAACTAGCAGTTAATCAACCAAACCGTATTAGGTGATTTAATAAACCCCAAATGCTAATTAAACGATAACCAGAAACTAGAGAGTGCAGTCGGTAGAGTACCTTGAGTCGAGGAGTGATTGATAAAATAAAGTCGGTGAAGATCGAGACGAGCGGCTCAATAACTCAATTCAAGTGGTTCGAGGGTTCCTGTTACGAGCCTGGTCGATGTTAATTGAAGGATAAGGCTTCCTTTGGGCTTAAATAAAGCCTGAAAGTGGACCTGGACTGAATACGGTTTTATACTCGGCCTGTTTGTTTTTGCCTCTTTCTTTTCTCTAAACAGAGGAAAACGTCTGATTCGGTCAGACGTAATCAGACGTGGGGCTGTTTGTTTTTTTTCTGGCATTAAGAGGTTCAGCATCTTAATAGCATCTGAACCAGTGAAAGCTTTTAGTGGATCTGAAAACCTCTTAACAAAAAAAAAACATACGTTTGTCTCCGGCCTCCATTAACTTCTGACCCGGAGACTAGGCTCCATCTCCGACGACTAGAGGTTCGTCTCTAGCCTCAACCTCTTAATGATTCAGATTTCAGACATTTGAACCACCTCTTAACATTCAAATGTGGTATTCAGATTCAGACTTAAATCTCTAAAAAAAACAAACGGGGCCTTATTTTGTTACTTGTTAGTACACGGTTTTGGTTTCGGTTTCAAACCGAATGTGAGTTTGTTCGTTTTGACAATCATTGGTTCTATAGGTTTCAAACTAAATAATGAACGCCCTTAGGTGGAGAGACGCGGAGAGTGAAAGAGTGGCGTTGTAAATATTGGCCTAGGCGTGGATTAATCTCTAGGCGCGCTTAGGCCAATTGATTTTAAGCTAATCGATGATAATCGGACCAAGTTGGCCCAAATCGGATAATTTTTAATTCTGTTGGTTCTTCAATTTTTTCAATATTAATATTTTTTTAATAATTTTTGGAAGACTCGGACCTTGGTTTTAACCCGTTAAACACAGTTATTGTTTTTTCTCATTAATTTGTAATGTTTACATATAAGTGTTTATGTTTGAACAATATTATGTGAACTTTGAAGTAGTTGTCAAAATTACATATAAAAATTCAATCCGATTAATACCAGTTGATAGTTCTTACCTTATCGCTCAGCTAGTGGCTAATAAGTTTTACAACCATGTGAAAGAGCATTGTTGCAGCACATCAGTAACCATCATTCGAGTCAAGAGGAGGAGCGGATGTAGACCAAGACTTGGTTGGAATGCTTCATTATTTTTAGGCTCAACCAAGGTTTTCAGCCTATGACTTACTGGGTATCCTCATGAAAAATATATTTTTTTTTGTTAATCGTGTGCATACTTCCACCTTTCAGTCTTAATCTTCATATTGCATAATTTATTCTTTACGTTTGAAGTTTGTCAAAGGTTTATCTTTTCTACTAATTGGGTAAACGTCACAAAATAACAAATTTCGATCCCTATGATATTAAAGGACCGAAGATGTAATTTCACGAGCATTATTTTTTTTTATTCTTTTCATTACAGGCTCAAATAATTATAATAGAAAAAAGACAGTGACTAAACTATGCTATCGTATCGTTGAAAAATCTCACTAAAACGTTGACTAATTTGATAGGACAATCTCTAATTCTCTATACATGATTAAATGTAAATTAATTTAACTTTCCCTCGTGAATAATTTATGTTTGTGTGACAAACCTTCAAGATTTATTTACTACAATTATTCATAACTTCAAGGGTTTCTAGCTTTAGTAGCTTATTGGTATCAAACAGATACATAGTGATGTCTCTCCACGTAATGCTAGAAGTTTGGGTCTTAATAAACAATGATGCAGATTTATAAATGCGTATGATTAATGACTATGTGAGTTAAGTGTTCTTGGAAAAAAATTAGTACGCTGAGCGGATACTTGAGCAAGAACTTGTGAGTTAGAACAAGCATTGATTATGGTAGAACACTATCCAATTTGTTAGAATCAAATTCCAAACAATTTGCGCATATCTACTATTAAAAGAAAAAGAAGTGACTAAATGCTTTTGCAAAAAGATAAAGTACTAGCTTCCCTGAATTTAACACATTTGTAATGACATAAACTTAAATATGTTCCATGTTCTACAACTGCATAAGAATAAACTTTAATATGCATTAATCAACAATGGCCAACCTTTTCTACTTATTGACTAATGCTATCATGTAAACTCAAGAATGCTGCTGATAATTCATCATATGTTAGGATCGATAGTTCCTCCTCATGCACATGATGCGGTGTATCGGCTCGGATTGTTGAGGGAGTTTGCGATGTTCGTATGTGTTCTAACTCTATAGCTAGTTCTTTCATTGTTGGTCTATATTTTCCGTTCAAATTTAAGCATCGCATTGCAAGGTTAGCCACATTAAGTAGCTCATTTACGTTACCCTCTTTAATCACCGTGGTATCCAAAATAGACATAACACGTTCTTCTTCCATAGCCAAAATAAAGTGCGTAGCCAAACTTCTAGTTTCACCAAATCTAGTTAGAGAAATTGGCCTTTCTCCGGTTAACAATTCAACCAAAACAACTCCAAAACTATACATATCACTCTTTTAAGTGAATTGGCTAGATTGGAAATACTCGGGATCAAGATAGCCAAATGTACCTTTGACTATAGTAGTCAAATGAGTTTGCTCTATTGAGACAAATCTTGAAGTCCCAAAATCGGAAACTTTAGTCCTATATTTGTCGTCTAAAAATATATTAGTGGTTTTTATGTCTCTATGGTATATTGGAATGGAAGTTGCTGAATGCAAGTAAGCAAGTGCTCCTGCAACCTCAGTAGCTATTTGTAGTCTCATGTTAAAAGATTTCTTGATTGCCACAATCCTTCCATCCACCAACATCCCTTTATAGACCGTACCTTGACCTCCTCTACCAAGCATTAGGCTCTCACTGAAGTTGGCAGCTGCCTTCTTCAAATCACGGGATGTGAAAAGTATGGTTTTATCAACCAGAGAAGAGTCTGCTTCTTCTTGTTGTTTAAGAAGCAAACCACCGTTACGTTTAAAATATCTATTTCTTTGCCTCCTTTCTTTTATTTTCTTGATCAACTTGTACAATACATAGCTAAATGCAACGAGAAAAAGCGTACCCATGCTTATGCTAACACCTGAATAAGGCCAATGCAAAAGTAAATGCTAGTAAGTAGATTACTTATCATAGATCAAATACTTTTCCTCAAATATCTCCTAGTCTATTTTTGAAATTTCATAAGGCTATGATTTTCTTAAAACTGGCCATATTGAAAGTATTTATGTTATCCATAGGGGTTTCATCGTCTACTAGTTTTCTTTGTAGTCAGAATGTACCGCTAGTTACAAGAAGCATAAGTCATTTGTAATTGCTTAAACCAAAAGCTCTGCCCTCCCTCTCTATCTATCCAATGCAGAGCGAATAAATGTAGAAAGCATCTAAACAAGACTTCTAGTTTAAAACTACCCTACCCCTTTTCTTGTTTTAGTCTTGACTGCGAAAGTCTTTTTTTTTCCTTTTTTAAACAATGAATATCAATAGAAACAGTTAGGAAAGCGTTAGGTCAAAAGGGGGGGAAAAGAAAGTTACAACTGGACGGTTAGAGATGTCCTTAGCTTACAAGTAACACTGAAGTATTGAACGATCTATCGGAGTTCAAAGTTTATATTCACCTGTGATTGTCTCCTCGTTATCTCTACTTTTATTTAACTATTTGCTCTTCTTTTTCCTTTCCCAAACTAGCAATTCGTATTGGTTTTAAAATAGGAGACCGGTCCTTTATTCTTGTATATATACCTTGGTTTTATTCAATAAAAAACTTAATTGGTTCCTACCAAACTTAATCGGTTCCTGACCCTTGACATGAACACATGGAATCCGCCTATCGAATCTTTCGCTGCCTAAAAACGACACATGGTTTGGGAAATTTTCTACCAAAAGAAGGCGATTTGAAGTTAACCGCTTATTGTGATGCTGGATGGTTAGGTTGCACATTTACTAGGCGGACTTTTGTTAGGAGGAGCTCCGTCGTCATGGAAAACCAAAAAAACAATTTGTCATTTCACGTTCTTCCTGTAACGATTCCGACGAAACCAGGTATACCCTAACCGGTAGACGTTAGTAACGTCATATGTAATGTCGGGTACATGAGTTACCATAGTAACTATACGAGAATACAGGGTTCACTGTATTGATTGTGCGTGAATAAATAATTCATCGTATTGAATATGCGATTAATCGATTGATAGTTATTGAAACCCGAACGAATCGAGGGTTCAATTATAGACGAGATATATGATATTTAGTGATTTTACGAAGCATTAATGCTTCGGGATAAGTAAAGTACGGCACAGAAAAAGAATTTCGATTTAATGGAACGACGGTACATTAAACGAAACCTTTAATACCAAACCGAGCAAGAGACAATCGATCAAGCCGAAAAAGATGCGCGATAATTAATAATATGATGTTTTGAGTTAATAAATGTCATGGTTTAAGTTTTTAAAGTTTTTAAATCGGTTTTATATAAATTTCATTTTTTAGCCGAAAAACAACCGTTTTGGCCTCGTTTTAAGCCGAATTAAACGTTTAACCGAGAAACGAACTGAACCAGATTATCCAAAACATTATCCGGATTGCGGATATCCAAATGAGTGGCCAAAAATGAACTTGTGGGTCCCACCCCACCCCCACATGAGGGCCGATCGGAATATAGGGGTGTTATACCCCTTACATTTTCATTTTTCTTTACAACTTATCAACAATCCAACAATTCTCTCAATTCTATAAGCCAAAAATCCGGAAATTGAGCAAGAAAACCGAGGTAAAAATCGTGTTATATACGTGTTCATCTTCGTTTCTTGAGTTTGTTTGCAAGAAAATGAGGTTTCAAAGATGAAAACCGATTCTTGCATGATCAAGTGATGTATACGGGTTATACAAGGGATCTTGGTCCAAGAAAGGAGTTAAACGAACCAAAAACGAATTTTTACGGTTTAAATCTTTGTTTTTGAATCATAACCGAAACCATGAAAGAAATGGCTTGATCGTGAGTGTAACTTGCTTGGTATTGTGGTATGTTGTTTGTAGGCTCTGTGTTTAGTGGTAGATAAGGCGGAAAGACGAGTTTGTAGCTTGTAGTGGCGGAAAACGAAAGGTATATTCGGTTTATGTCGGTGTATGTGTTTTTGGACAGATTGTTGGTCGTTTAGAGTTAGGTCATGAAATTTTACAGAGGTGTTAAACACATGAAAATATGAGTTCTGTGAATTTTTGGTAATATTTGGATAAAGGATGAATATTTGGTGAATTTAATGCTCGGTTTTGGCCAAAAATGGTGAAAAATAGTTAAATATCATGAAAAATTCTGGAAAATTGCATATAAGCTTTTTATATCATGTATAAGTCACACACAAAATTATAGTTTAGTTGGAGAAGTTTAAGTAGGCTTTTCGGTTAAACAAGTTCTAGGGTGTTCTAGCTCGGTTTTAGTAAAAATGGCATGTAAAAGAAGATTTTGGTTCTGGAAAAATTACAGGAGACTATGTGGATGGCAGGGGACATCCAGGAAAAATTTGGGATTTTTCTAAGATCGTTTGGTATTTACGACATATTTAGTGTTTAAATGGTGTTTAAAAATAGATAAATAAATTTTAAATATAAGAATTAATTCTGGAAATATTTTTATAAAATTCCCCACTGTTAAAAAGTGATTTGTGCAAAATTTCAAGATCCGAGAGTAAACGGATAATTATTTGTGCTAATTATCAAACTTTTAAAGTTAAAACGCGTAAACCGGTGAAGTTCACTTAAGCGAGCTGACTGGTGTATAAAAACCCTAAAAATGAACTACTTTCATATAAATGAGTTAGACAAGTAAAAATAAATCATCCGAAAATAATTCGGATGATTTGAGTAATTTTAACCTATTTTAACAGTTTCCGGTACGCCAAAGACGGAAACGGGTCCCGAGGCCAATCGGGAGGTCTAAACCGAGCTATAATTTCACATCTTTAATTAAATTATCAGTCAACCACTATTTTCGGGTCGTGTGTGACCAAACTCATTTTTGAAACATAAAAACGTCTAACCGTGCTAGGCACGCAAAACGAAAAAAACGACTAATAGTAGTTGTGACCATGGAACTCTAAACGACATCACAATCTAAGTCCGGAGAAGTGTTTCTGGGTTAACCTTGCCCCCAAAACGGGTACAGTGCTGGGTTAACAGTGTCCCAGATGTACCAGTCGATACGGTTAAAAGATTATATAAACAATAAGTGTATAATAACGATCTTAGGGATCATATTACAGATTGGACGCGTTAATTGATAATGATTGTTGTTACCTGCTTGCATGTGCTAAGGTGAGTTTCACGAGCCCCTTTTTACTGAACTGTTTTAAATATTTTCCCGGGGCGGAAAGCATGTTTCTATCAAAATGTTTAAGTACATGCTGATCGCATGGAAATGAATGTATTTATATAATGTTTATTGTACGGGAATCGTACGGTAATGTATTAAGATGGTAATTGTCTGAGTTGCTAACAGTGTAAGGCCCTAAACAGTGCTCTGGGTTAACAGTGTCCCCAGAGGTTATTAAATGGGTTTCTGGGTTAACAGTGTCCCCAGAGGGTATTAAATGTGTTTCTGGGTTAACAGTGTCCCCAGAGGTTATTAAATGTGTTTCTGGGTTAACAGTGTCCCCAGAGGTTATTAAATGTGTTTCTGGGTTAACAGTGTCCCCATAGGTTATTGGATGTGTTTCTGGGTTAACAGAGATTTCATTTGTAGGCTCAGCATAATTACATCGATAATATTATATTTTGATATTGATATATCATGGTTTACTCGAATTGTGAAACTCACCAACTATTCGTAGTTGACCCGTTTTCTCACATGCTTTTCAGGTACAACTAAGATAAAGTGATTGCTTACGTGCTAAGTGCTTGTTGTGTGTAAGATTTGCGTGCGGGATGTTGGGATACATTATAACAGATAGAATTATGTTTCGTATTGTATGATGTGTGTATCACCTAGACGGTAATGAAATACGAGATAATGAAATTTTGAAGTATATTAATGCATTCAGTTTTCTTTATAAACAATGTGGTTGATATCAGAGGTGTCTGTCGCATCCCGATTACGTTTCCGCTGCGGTTGCGGGGTGTTACAGAACTTGGTATCAGAGCCATTGGTTATAAAGAATTAGGATGTCTTTAAAAGATACCTAAAATATAACCAGTAGCTCAAGTATTATAGGATCTGAATATCAACTAATAATAGATAGTGACGAGTATCGGGATGAACTCGGTCGAACAAGTGAGTTATTATGGTCCGGAACATAATAACAGACTTGTCTGCACGAGGGAATTCAGGGGAAGTCACTGGGTACATTAATAGGTAAAAATGGCAACATATGTGTAGAGTATATAATATTATTTATACGTGCTAAGGTGTATATATATATGTGCGTATCTTGTGGGTACAAGTATTGAGAAATAGGACCCGGATAAGGAACCGGGGGATGAAATAATAAAAGTACCGAGGATGCTGAAATTTCTAGAGCATCGGTTGATGATAAGTCCGACTTATCGGGCCATAGTTATGATAGTACCAAGTTAAATCTCCCGTTTGACATGAACCAGAAATATCTAGTAACCGTCACTCCCAACCAAAATTGATAAGTTCCTTACCCTACCAACACCGGTACCGTATATCCTAATAACCCCCTATGTTCACCCGAACCACGACCCTCATGTACGGACGAACCTGTACCTGAACCCGTTCTTATTCCATCAAAAAAAAAAAAAATTGATAATAAATGAGCAGATAAAGATATATATATTTCTATATATATATGTGTTTCTCACTCTCAAGCATATGAGTCATACCACCTCCAGATCGAGAATCACCGATTTTAGCGAACCTAGAACGTCTAAGGACATTGACTGAGCAAGTGATAGAGTTTTCCATAATAGTAATTGATAATATTTGAGGGTAAACCATGTTGCGCAATTACCTTGAACCTTGCAACTCCCTATGTTATCCTTACATCCGTTAGATGCCTATACCCATGTATACTCGAATAGAATGATTACCTATACACAAAGAGGTGTTGGAATCATTATAGCATAATTGGTTATTCGTTCGTAGGTGGTATACCGCGTATACCGGAAATACGAATAGACACGGATATTATAACTCCGTGGTACGTAATCGTTTGGTGCTCACGGTGAGCATGTATCGGTTATGCTGACATGCAGAAGGATATTGAAATCAAGTATATTAAACATTAACCTTGTTGAGAAATATCTATATGTCGGTTGGTGACAAGGTTTATGAAACATATTTGAACGTTAACCGACTTCAGGTTAAGTCCATGTGAGATCATATTTGTGGGACATATATATACTAGATACTGGTATGTGTAATATGTATGATAATATTTGGTGTGTATGTATACCTGTTGTTATGATTGAGCTGGTAACGAGTTAAACGGTGAGATTAATATTGATTACTGCGTACGGGATGAGTACGGCAGAATGACATAAAAAGAGTAACTCCAATAATGGAGATTGATATGATTCAGTTGATTGCTCAAAGATAGCAGGTGATGATACCGAATGTCGTATCACAGATCACTGCTAGTGTTGATGCAAATGTGATCGCAGACTTATAGATCGAGCAATCACATGATTATGAATATTTCAATTCTTAGTATTATTACTAAGAGTGATAATGTTCCACCGGATACTATTGTGACTACAAGTATTAGTTATAAACTAAACATGAATAGTAGTCGTAATGAATTAGATCCGGTATGAAGGATATGTTGTTGTTTGTGGTAAGGAAATTATTATTAGGGTACTGATGGTAAAGGGAGAAATAGATTAACGAGTAGATAGAAAAGATCGAAATGATTAAGGATATTGGTAAGAGACTAGAACATTGTGTAGTGAAATATGCTACAGATATGTTGGTAGATTATGTTGTATCGTGATGGAACACGATGGTACAAAATTATAGTTAGAAAATTATTGCTCAGAGGACATGGTCGGAATTTAAAATTCTTGTGCTAGAGCACTTTTATTCGAGTAATTAAGTTCAGAGATTGGGAACTGAGCTATGAAAAATAGAAATGTTGCGTGCTGATTACTTAGAACACGCTAATAGTTTGAAGGAATTGTCATGTCTAGTAACATGGCTAATTACCCCTGAAACTAAGCGAAGTGAGCGCTATATTGGGGACTAACTCCATCGATAAGGAGTATAGTCAATCCGGTAAAATATACAACCTTTGGAAGGGTTGTGTCACAAGCCAGCATCGATATACTTAACTCTATGGGATGCGGACTGGAAGGACGTTAGGTGAGACGTCGGGTGTTAAAGAAGAGAAGTGATAAAGGCATAGTGCAAGATAGGCCTTTGAATAAGTAGGTAAGTCCTACAACCCAGAATTATACTAAGACTAGTTCTGGTGTGAAAACATGAACCGCATAAAGGGGTTCTTCCCTAAATGTGGAAAATATGGTTATCGGCAGGAAGAAGAATGTCGAGTGATAGTAGGCCACAGGTGTAGTAAAGATGGACGTAATGCCACAATTGTATAACCAAGTGAAGCCATGTGAACCGACAACCCCAACCCATTCGTGTACAACCACTCCGAACCCAACAACTTCAATAACAATCCATCCAAAGAAATCAAATTATGCCAAACAGTTGTACTTGCTATGAATGTGGCAGTACAGAACGTTTCAAGAGAAATTGCCCAAAGTTGAACCAAGGTGTTGTATGAACCTCATGACAAGCATCAACCCCTGATCAAGCAAGGAGCCGTGCTTTTGGGAGTAATTCAAATAAAGCAAGTCATGATCCAAAAGTGGTATTAAGTACGTTGTAGTTTTAAATCAATAGACTTCAGCGATATTTTTACGGTCATCGATAGAAGTTAGCTCCTGTTAACCTCCTATCATTTGGAAAGATACCGATTAGTGAAACTATAGAACCCTATACTGTAGAATCGCTAACGGTAAACCCCTAATGGTTAACTAAATTGTTCGGAATTGTCCTATTATTCTGAACGATTAACCTTTCCTTATTGACCTAAGACCAGAAAAGTTAAGAAGTTTGACGTAATAGTTAACATGGACTGGCTAACTCGACATGAAGCTGAAATCAATTATGAAAAGAAGATGATTAGAAACTCTCCTTCGGACGATGAAGCGATTAGATACAAAGAAAAGTGTACGGTATTATGTTACCACTCTAATCTCATTTTGAGATGTTATAGTATTTACGACAAGAAGACGTGGTGTATTTAACAAACGCGATTGCCAAAGTATTTAAAAGAAAACATACAGAAGATATCCCGGTGGTACGCGAATTTCCACAAGTTTTCCCAGAAGAACTTCCTGGATTACCGCCAACCCGACATATCAAATTCGGAATCAATTTAATACCTCAAGCTGGCCCTGTTGCTAAAGCATCTTACCGACTTACACCAACTGAAATGCAAGAATTATTGGATAAGGTTTTATACGACCTAGTTAGTCACCATGGGGTGCACCAGTGTTATTTGGGAAATGAAGGACGGAAGTGTTAGGATATGTATTGATTAGGGAGAATTGAATAAAGTGACGATCAAGAGTAGGTACTCACTTCTTCGAAGTGAATGATCTGTTTAATCAATTGCAAGGGGCGATTTATTTTTAGAAAATTGATCTTAGATATAGTTATCACCAAATGAGAAATCCGAGAGGAGGACGTTGCAACAATAGCGTTTCGGACTCGCTACGGCCATTATGAATTCTTAGTTATGCCTTTCGGGCTAACAAATGCGCCGGCAGCATTCATGGAACTCATGAACCGAGTCGGTAAAATTTATTTTGACAAACTTGTCATAACATTCATTGATGATATTTTGATATATTCGCAACGTAAAAATGAGCACGAACGACGGTTAAGGAAAATTGTGGAAGGGTTAAAGCAAGAGGAGTTGTACGCGAAGTTTTCGAAATGTGATTTTGAATAAAGAAGGCATGATCCCTTGGTCATGTTGTAGAACAAGAAGGATTTCACATAGATCCAAATAAGATAGAAACCATTAAAATTGTGCCAAGCGCCGATTTTAAGTCTCCCCGATGGAGACGATGGTTTTGTCGCGTATTGTGACGCATCGCATAGAGGGTTAGGATGCGTGTTAATGCTGAATAATAAGGTTATAGACTATGCTTCCCGACAGTTAAAAATACACGAGAAAAATTACACTACTCATGACTTAGAACTGGGAGCGGTTATCTACGCACTTAAAATGTGGAGACATTGTCTCTACGATACGAAGTGCACCATCTTCACCGATCATAAAAGTTTGCAGCACATATTTGATCAGAAGGAACTGAATATGAGGCAACGAAGATGGGTCGAGTTGTTAAGCGATTATGACTGTGACATCCGTTATCACCCTGGCAAGGCTAACGTCGTAGCCGATGCCTTGAGTAAGAAAGATCGGGTTAAGCCATTGCGAGTGCGAGTGCTGGGGATGATAGTCCAGTCGAACCTTCGAACCTGATTCGAGTCGCTCAATGTGAGGCGTTGAAAGAGGAACAATTGGAAAAGAATGAATCTCACGGCAATGAGAAGAATTTCGAACAGCGCGTGGACTAAATTCTCTACTTCAAAAATCGGGTTGGATCCCGACCCTCCATGACCTTCGTGAATTAATCATTGACAAAGCGCATAGATCGAAATAATCCATACATCCGGAATCGGATTTGACTATTGATGATACGGATACCTGAAAGGATTTTTATTAATGGTCGAGTTTGGAGAAGGATATGGTTACGTGTGTTGGTGAATATTGACTTATGCAAGAGATAAGGCTGCACACCGAAAACCCTAGAGAACGCCACAACGACAGAAAATTCGCCAATGATAGTGGGAATAAATTACAATGAATTCTTGCCTAAATTCCTGATGATGAAATGGTAACTCGTCGTGAAGTACCATTTTCACTGATCTCAAATCGAAATAGTCATCCTACTTCCATTATTGGAAGGAGGGGAAAGAAGCATCGAGAGCTGGAAGCTTTCTATGGGTGAAGTAGTTATCACCAATTTGTTAAATTGAAAATGGGCGTCGATCAAGCCATAAGATTTGAATTGATTCGAGAAACAACCAATCGGATTTATAATGTTTAAGAGAAGTTGAAAGTAGCGCGAGGTTGGCAAAGGATTTATGCCAACGTTCAAAGGAAACCATTATCACTGAATAGAGGTGACAAGGCATTTTAAGGCATCACCTTAGAGAGAGGTGATATGAGGTTTGGCAAAACCGAAAATAGCTTCTTAATATATTGGATCCCATGAGAACTATCTCCATGGTTGGTCATTTAGTTTATCGATTAAAGTACTCCAGGGGCTAAGTACTATACATGATATTTTGCCATGTATATGGATTGAAAAGTGCCTAAGCGATGAGGCAACGAAAGTACTAGTAATAGAGGTACTCATAGAAGACATGCTTGATATCATAACTAATTCCGTAGAGATAGTAGACGGGAAAACTAAACAGTTTGGACATACCAAGCTTTATTAATTAAGATTAAGTCGAATTCACAGCGAGGACCAGATTATACTTGGTAACGCGAGGGTGAATTCTGAAGGAAAAACCCCCCACCTTTCTCTCGAAAGGAGATAGTGGGCGTGTAAAATTTCGAGGACGAAATTTCTTAGCGGGGGGAGAATGTAACGATTCCGACGAAACCAGGTATACCCTAACCGGTAGACGTTAGTTACGTCATATGTAATGTCGGGTACATGAGTTACCATAGTAACTATATGAGAATACAGGGTTCACTGTATTGATTGTGCGTGAATAAATAATTCATCGTATTGAATATATGCGATTAATCGATTGATAGTTATTGAAACCCGAACGAATCGAGGGTTCAATTATAGACGAGATATATGATATTTAGTGATTTTACGAAGCATTAATGCTTCGGGATAAGTAAAGTACGGCACAGAAAAAGAATTTCGATTTAATGGTACGACGGTACATTAAACGAAACCTTTAATACCAAACCGAGCAAGAGACAATCGATCAAGCCGAAAAAGATGCGCGATAATTAATAATATGATGTTTTGAGTTAATAAATGTCATGGTTTAAGTTTTTAAAGTTTTTAAATCGGTTTTATATAAATATCATTTTTAGCCGAAAAACAACCGTTTTGGCCTCGTTTTAAGCCGAATTAAACGTTTAACCGAGAAACGAACTGAACCAGATTATCCAAAACATTATCCGGATTGCGGATATCCAAATGAGTGGCCAAAAATGAACTTGTGGGTCCCACCCCACCCCACATGAGGGCCGATCGGAATATAGGGGTGTTACACCCCTTACATTTTCATTTTTCTTTACAACTTATCAACAATCCAACAATTCTCTCAATTCTATAAGCCAAAAATCCGGAAATTGAGCAAGAAAACCGAGGTAAAAATCGTGTTATATACGTGTTCATTTTCGTTTCTTGAGTTTGTTTGCAAGAAAATGAGGTTTCAAAGATGAAAACCGATTCTTGCATTATCAAGTGATGTATACGGGTTATACAAGGGATCTTGGTCCAAGAAAGGAGTTAAACGAACCAAAAACGAATTTTTACGGTTTAAATCTTTGTTTTTGAATCATAACCGAAACCATGAAAGAAATGGCTTGATCGTGAGTGTAACTAGCTTGATATTGTGGTATGTTGTTTGTAGGCTCTGTGTTTAGTGGTAGATAAGGCGGAAAAACGAGTTTGTAGCTTGTAGTGGCGGAAAACGAAAGGTATATTCGGTTTATGTCGGTGTATGTGTTTTTGGACAGATTGTTGGTCGTTTAGAGTTAGGTCATGAAATTTTACAGAGGTATTAAACAAATGAAAATATGAGTTCTGTGAAATTTTGGTAATTTTTGGATAAAGGATGAATATTTGGTGAATTTAATGCTCGGTTTTGGCCAAAAATGGTGAAAAATAGTTAAATATCATGAAAAATTCTGAAAAATTGCAGATAAGCTTTTTATATCATTTATAAGTCACACACAAAATTTTAGTTTAGTTGGAGAAGTCTAAGTAGGCTTTTCGGTTAAACAAGTTCTAGGGTGTTCTAGCTCGGTTTTAGTAAAAATGGCATGTAAAAGAAGATTTTGGTTCTGGAAAAATTACAGGAGACTATGTGGATGGCAGGGGACATCCAGGAAAAATTTGGGATTTTTCTAAGATCGTTTGGTATTTACGACATATTTAGTGTTTAAATGGTGTTTAAAAATAGATAAATAAATTTTAAATATAAGAATTAATTCTGGAAATATTTTTATAAAATTCCCCACTGTTGAAAAGTGATTTGTGCAAAATTTCAAGATCCGTGAGTAAACGGATAATTATTTGTGCTAATTATCAAACTTTTAAAGTTAAAACGCGTAAACCGGTGAAGTTCGCTTAAGCGAGCTGACTGGTGTATAAAAACCCTAAAAATGAACTATTTTCATATAAATGAGTTAGACAAGTAAAAATAAATCATCCGAAAATAATTCGGATGATTTGTGTAATTTTAACCTATTTTAACAGTTTCCGGTACGCCAAAGACGGAAACGGGTCCCGAGGCCAATCGGGAGGTCTAAACCGAGCTATAATTTCACATATTTAATTAAGTTATCAGTCAACCACTATTTTTGGGTCGTGTGTGACCAAACTCGTTTTTGAAACATAAAAACGGATAACCGTGCTAGGCACGCAAAACGAGAAAAACGACTAATAGTAGTTGTGACCATGGAACTCTAAACGACATCACAATCTGAGTCCGGAGAAGTGTTTCTGGGTTAACCTTGCCCCCAGAACGGGTACAGTGCTGGGTTAACAGTGTCCCCAGATGTACCAGTCGATACGGTTAAAAGATTATATAAACAATAAGTGTATAATAACGATCTTAGGGATCATATTACAGATTGGACGCGTTAATTGATAATGATTGTTGTTACCTGCTTGCATGTGCTAAGGTGAGTTTCACGAGCCCCTTTTTACTGAACTGTTTTAAATATTTTCCCGAGGCGGAAAGCATGTTTCTATCAAAATGTTTAAGGACATGCTGATCGCATGGAAATGAATGTATTTATATAATGTTTATTGTACGGGAATCGTACGGTAATGTATTAAGATGGTAATTGTCTGAGTTGCTAACAGTGTAAGGCCCTAAACAGTGTTCTGGGTTAACAGTGTCCCCAGAGGTTATTAAATGGGTTTCTGGGTTAACAGTGTCCCCAGAGGGTATTAAATGTGTTTCTGGGTTAACAGTGTCCCCAGAGGTTATTAAATGTGTTTCTGGGTTAACAGTGTCCCCAGAGGTTATTAAATGTGTTTCTGGGTTAACAGTGTCCCCAGAGGTTATTGGATGTGTCTCTGGGTTAACAGAGATTTCATTTGTAGGCTCAGCATAATTACATCGATAATATTATATTTTGATATTGATATATCATGGTTTACTCGAATTGTGAAACTCACCAACTATTCGTAGTTGACCCGTTTTCTCACATGCTTTTCAGGTACAACTAAGATAAAGTGATTGCTTACGTGCTAAGTGCTTGTTGTGTGTAAGATTTGCGTGCGGGATGTTGGGATACATTATAACAGATAGAATTATGTATCGTATTGTATGATGTGTGTATCACATAGACGGTAATGAAATACGAGATAATGAAATTTTGAAGTATATTAATGCATTCAGTTTTCTTTATAAACAATGTGGTTGATATCAGAGGTGTCTGTCGCATCCCGATTACGTTTCCGCTGCGGTTGCGGGGTGTTACACTTCCGCTAAAGCAGAATATCGAGTTATGTGAACCACTCCACTGTTTTGTGACAATTTGGCAACATAGATAGCAACCCGGTTTTCCATAAACGAACTAAGCATGTTGAGATGAATTGTTGCTTCATTATTGTAAGAGTCAAGTCTAAAGATATTGTTCTTGTTTATATTGATACAAAAGATAGGAATGATAATTCTTTACACTCAAGTACCTAGGTTGCCACTTCTAACTTTAGGGGTTAGAAATTTTATCAGTAATTGTATTAAAAGAATGAAAAAATTGTATTTCCATGTTAAAAGGAAAAACTGATGGTTACAATGTATAAAAAGCTCAAATTAGCCATTTCCTATTTGATTACCAAAATTAATATTATATCTGGTTAACAAAACTTTAAGAAATAACTCAAGGGGTTGGATCAAATACAAAATAGATTAACGTATTAAACATGCGAATAAAATAATGTAATTGTATATACAAGTTGTGTAATTACACTACATACAAAACACTGCATACAAAACAATTATTTTATATAGAGTTAAGTGTCATTTTAGTACATGTGGTTTGCCTAATTACGCAACTTTGGTACCGATTTTAAATTTATTGCAAATGGCTACCTCACTTTTCTCAAACTTGCCATTTTAGTACTTTTTCTAACCTCGTCTAACTTTATCTGTTAAATCGAGGGTAATTTAGTAACTTCACTATTTTATTTATACTTTCCTTTCCTTTTAAAGGTCTTCCCCTTTTAATGAGTAAAGTGTCATTTTCGTCCTTGTGATTTGACAAATAATACGAATTTAGTTCAAAATGTTTATTTTTTGCATATGGACCCTTCACGTTTCACAGTTCTTGCCAATTACATCCAAATCACTAACCCCGTTGAATTTAATCGTTAAGTCAGGGGTAGACGTGACTTTTCACTCTTTCTTTATTATAATACTTATTTCAGTGAACTGGGATTTTCATTCTTCTGGTTTGTCGAAATCTGTAGTTTTAGTCAAATATTTTCAAATTTGCAATTTTCTTCCCTATGGTTTCATTTCACTTGCAGTTAAACCCGAATTCCCTAATCTCGTTAAGTCTGGTCGTTAAACCCATCAATGTGCCTTCACGTGAGGGGCAGTTTTGTTCCTTCATTTTCCTTTTTTCCCTAAATACACCGCAACCCCTCACGTGAAGTGGCTTGCGAATTAGTACTGAGGTTTGTTTGGGAGAAAAACAACAAAACCAGTCGTCACGTGAGAGGTACGCAAATGGGTTAACGGCCAGACTTAACGGGGTTAATAAATTCGGGTTTAATTGCAAGTGAAATGAAACTACAATGACAAAAATTGTAAACTTGAAATTGTTGGACTAAAACCGAATATTTGGACAAACCACAAGGACGAAAACCGCAATTCACTAAAATAAGTATTATAATAAAGAAATGGTGAAAAGACATGTTTGCTCATGACTTAACGATTAAATTTAACGGGGTTAGTAATTTGGATGTAATTGGCAAGAACTGGGAAACGTGGAGGGTCAAACTTTTTGGACTAAATTCGCATTATTTGTCAAACCACAAGGACGAAAATGACACTTTACTCCCTTTTAATTCTTTCAAAACCCTAAATCCCCTTTTACTCCAGATTGAAGATTAAACCAACATTGAAGCACAAGCTGTGATGCCACCATCAACAACTAATAACCACCGTAGGTCATCACCATCACCGGTAGCCACCATCTCCGACCTCCACTATCGCCGGCCTCTCTCTCTCTCTCTCTCCACACCAGATCTAGCCGACAACCACCGCATACTCATTATAAACTCTAATCTAGTTCCGGAAACGAGATAGGGTGTCGGAATCGACAACTTTTGTGGTCGTTTTCTCGCCGGAAAACCTGCAACTGTGGTGGTGGTGGTGACAGACAAAGAGAAAGATGATTGTAATCCTCCTCTCTCATCACAGGCTATGGTGGAGGTGGCCGACGGTCCATGGTGGTGACGAGGGTGTAGGTGGCCGGGTGTTCATGGTGGTGATGAAGATGACATGTTCTTTCTATTCTTTTCATGTTTTAAATATCCATAAAAAGACAATGGAGGACATAGGGTCTGATGTAGATCTAGTGCTGACTCCACCTCCTTTAGGTTTTAATGGGCTTGGGGAAGGTTTGGAAAATTCTGATTGGGCCTTGGATGGTTTATTTCAATCAAATGGGCCTGCCCTAACAACTCCAGAAGCCCAAGTTCATGTAGTTTCAAATCCAAGCTTAGACAGTGACCCGTTCAATTTAATGGAGCTTATTGATCAACAAGATAGGAAAGAAATTTTACCGGATCTAAACAATGAGCCGTCTTTGGAATTGGTGCCGACTAAAACAATTAACACTAAAAAGAAAAAGATAGGCTTGAAAAACAATAAGAAAGGTCCACCGCATTCCTTGAAACTCAAGAACATAATATGGAGTTCAAAATCGGTCTCTACTTCAAAATTGATATCCAGGCTCAACTATGAGGATTCGGCTGAAATTGAAGATGAAGTGATTCAAAATCCGGTTGGCATTAATAAATCAAAAGAAGATTTAGAATGGGAAGTTCATAAGACGATTGACCTCGGGGAAATTCTTGGTTTTAGGATTACGGGTCATGAGAATAGTATTCGGGCCATGATCATCGAGGAACAGGAGCAAATTGGTAATCGATGATTTTTTATTATAATTTATTTTCTCAAGCAAAGGTGTTCATTTGAAAAAGTGGTGGATGACGTTAAAACTTCTACTTCTTATGGGTGAAAAACCGCATCGAAGGTGTCGTTTGGTTTTGCTATATTTCGATCTAAGAGTGGTTGTGGTTGGTTGTAGCTTGTATTAATTTCTCCTATGTACGTGTGAGCCTTATGCTTCTTGCTTAAGGTTCCTTTATCTTTTTATAAAATTTAGCCTTTAAAAAAAATCTATAAATTTAAAGAAAAGATGGCACAAAAGATTGAAGTACAAGGGTTAGAAAAAAAAAAGTAAGATAATCAAAAGAGGGGAAGACATTTTTAAAAGAAAAGAAATAAATAAAATAACAAAATTACCAAATTACCCCTCACTTAACGGACAAAGTTAAACGAAGTTAGAAAAAAAGTACTAAAATGGCAAGTTTGAGAAAAGTGAGGTAGCCATTTGCAATAAATTTAAAATCGGTACCAAAGTTGCGTATTAGACAAACCACAGATACTAAAATGGCACTTAACTCATTTTTATAATTACACTACTTGTATATATAATTACACTATTTGATTCGCATGTTTATTACAGTTTTTAAGTTCATACGTTAACTTTCCCCATAACTCAATAAGGTACTAGTAAAGGGAATGACCACTAGTGTCTAATAGCCCACAAATTACTAAAACAAAATATCTTAGACTATACGAACGAAGTTGGTGTCGATTTGTCGTCCAAAAGCACGCGTGGCTAGCGGCAAACACCGCCCCTACCTTCTCGGTGCCGCTAAACAGTAACAAGAGCGGCGGAATTTCCACAATAAAAACATCGGCGGGGAAAGCTTTAAGCTTTTCTTTAATAAATTTCATATGACAAAATAAATTAGAGGTTTAATATGAGAACCAAAGAGAAAGGGAGAAGAAGATGGACGAGAAGTTGCAGATCTTGAAGAAGAAGAAGGCGGGGTTGAGAAGAAGGTGAGAGTAAATATAAAAAATAATATTACTTATATTTATATTATTATGTTTGTACTTTTGAATTTTAATTATAGTTTTTATTTAATATTTAAATGGAATGTTTTCTTAATTTACTTTATTGAATGTAATGCAAAGTTTTAAAGACATCAAATATTTTGTAATTTGTTTTGTAATAATATTACAAATAATTAAACTAAATTAGTTTAGTTATAAGTATTATTATTTTATTTTTAAAGGGAGTGAAATGATGAATTGGTAACCATTTCCTTGATATTGTGGAAGATAGACTAGTGAAGGGTGGTGTGATGTGGCGCTGGCATGACAATGTAAGAAGATAAGTAAATTGGCATCCACACCTCGTACTATTCAACTTGATATAGGTTGTAAATAGATTATAGATTATAAGCATGAAGAATTACCTAAAATTACACCCAATGATGTTTTGCTTGGCCTTGCTTTTTCTTTGGTAGGAACGCAATCCAATTTGAGACTGTAAAGTGGACCAAAAAGGTTATATGTCCTGTCGTATCTACAACGACCTCCCGCTTCTCTACACCTTCTACACTCTTTCTGTTCCCCAGACTTCTCTGTAAGACAAAGTTCCATGTTAGAAAACAAACAAAGAAAGAAAAAAAAAAGAATTAACAAATACTTCATATATGCAATCACATACCAGGGTCATCGTCGCATCCATCTATTAAATAAGGGTTTCCTTCTGAAAAATAGCAAACCAAAGTATTCACTAGACTACCATTAAACAACTTCACTATATTTTTTCCCGTGTTCGGTTATAGCAACAAGTTACTTGATCAGAGTATGTTAGAGTCCACAGAAGTGATACGGGAGTAAAAGAAGGATTCATGCTGAAAACCCTCCTTCGCCAGATAAAGCTCCATCCACCAAGAAGGCAGACCCACCACAAGCTCCATCTTCCTTTTCTGAACCAGTGGTGTTAAAGCTGTAAGACTTGACATAATGAGGAATGGAGGTTTCGCAACAACCGATTCCATAACAGTTGTTTCTATCGATAAGTGTATCTCTGCTACAACTCGTTGTACACCCAGTAAGCACACTACCATTATCCGCCATCATAACAGCATTACCACACCCCTCAAAACGAAAATTATTGTCTAATTTGGAAAACAAGAACGGGCTCCCATCAAGATCGACGCCACTGATTTCACTGCTATTTAGCACAGGGGTTTGGCAACTAGTCCTCCTTGGCATACTAACAGTGACTGTTGGCCTTGTTAAGTTTACACCCAAGACGTGCAGGTTGTTGAGTTCAGGTAGATATGGTGTGGAGGAGTTGCAATCAACTATGTACCATTTATTAACAGCACAATTCACACCAATTCCAAATGGGTATGGGATCGTCACACTCCCACACTTGTCATTGCACCATGGCTTGGCGTACTTTGGAGTTGCAATTGATGTTGCTATTAACGAAAGGAAAACGAATAAATGGTAAGCTTGAAAGAACTTCATATCTCTAAAGTACAATGATTAATTACACCAAAAATGCAAGGTGGTGTGTACGTTTATAGTGGTGGGTGTCTTTGGAGGAACCTGCTGAGAAATAAACATGTGATCCCATGAGTCTATGCCGTGCATGGAAAAATAATAACTTGGAACATTGTAGCCTTTTTTTCTATTTAAGATTACGATGGTTGGCGACGGATGTGATTATTTGTGATAGAACTAGTTATATCACTTATTCTAAAAAATTGAAAGTAAATTATTGTCTCTCAAAAATGATGGATGTTGATTTCGGCAAAAATTTGTTATCTATGCTTTGAAACCAACTAGAATATCAAACTTTTACAAAAACTAATTACTATAAATGAAATTGGCCCATTTATGGTTTAACTAGATGACAATAGGATGAGTTTGGTCTAGGGATGAGATTTTTTTTCCCAAATACCCGTACATGTTCAGTACCAGTACTTCTACCCGTACGTGTCTATTAGGTACAGGTATGGATACCCAACTTTACTAATTATAGGTACGTGTACTTTCGGGTACAAGTACGGGTATTACGGGCTCTGGTACCCGTTTAGAATATGTTGGGGCTTTTGTTAGGTTTCCAACATTCATGACTGTTTCAAGTGAAATTTTCAAAACGTAATATATATTAGTTGAATAAGTCCATTCTCAATCTATATGTGTATATTTATATATTGTGTATTAGTATATTTTTATTTCATGTATGTGTGTATTAACTTTATCTCTTGTTTTTCTATAAAAATTGAGAAAATAATAAACAAAGAAAAGGAAAAGGGAATGAATTTTATATTATGGTTGATTTGTTTCATTTTTTAGTTTTGGTTGCGGTATTACAGCTATGGTTGTGCATGGTATTACGGTTTTGATATTATAGATAATTGATTGTCGACACCGTACTGTTACCAATACCTAGTTTAGTGGAGATTTTTTTAAAAGAACAAAAGGGTACCAAAGCGAGTACCGTACCCAAAGTACCTGTACCGGTAATTCGGGTACGGGCACCAAGTTTAATGATTTTAGGTATAGGTACTTTCGGGTACAGGTACGGGTATGGTTCCGATCTCATCCCTAGTTTGGTCGAAGTAGTCTCAATCACATACCTAATATATCGTAAAACCTTGTTGTATGCCTATACCGGGTATGCCCAAGATTATTTGTTTAATAACCCGTTGGTGTTTTTAAATACATTTTTTACCGTTGACTTATTATTATTATTATTATTATTATTATTATTATTATTATTATTATTATTATTATTATTATGTTTTTAACAACTACAATAAAATAAAGGGAAATTGGATACAACTTGGAATCATAAGCCTAAATTATTCTCTAACTCAGGAAATATTTATAAACAGTCCTAACCATAAACGTATTTTCTTATGACAATATTCCATCACTAGCTATATAGTTAACCCCATTAGTTTTTTTTAATAACGTTGACTACGCACTTATAAAGCTGCAAAAACATTGATAATCCAACTTAGAGGGTCATTTATGTCATTCTTTAAAACTCAATTTGAAGAACCACCGATCCCATCTCTCTCACCACCACCACCACCTGACGAGCACCACCACACCTCAATGCCTTAATGCATACTGTTAAACGTGTTCAACACCAAACCGGATTGAAGGCTTCTAGAATCTTGGAGAATATTTAATATAATTATTAGTCTATTATTATAAGATAAGTTAGTCTTATTTTATTCAACCCTATTTGTTTTGGATTCATATTGTGTATTTGACATAGTATAAGATTAGTACTTTGGGTTTATATATACCATTGGTTCAATGTGTTAGTTATTATTAAGTTTTTCTAGTTTGTAGTTTTCTTAATAATAGAGTTGTAGAGAGTTCTACAAATCTTTTGTTCGTGTTCTTGATCACCTGCCTAAAGTTTAACTATTGAATTATAATAACTCACTATCCCAAACAGTAGGGGATTAACAATATATAAGCTGAACAATTTAGAACAAGGTACATGAAAGGTTTATAGTAAATACAACAAGTCTATCGATTTAACTTTTTTATATTAACATCCCCCCCCTAAGCAAAACGATGGTGGACCGATCCGTAAGCGGGACCGAAAGAATTCAAACTGATGTCTTGGAAGACACTTGGTAAATATGTCCACCACTTGAAGTTTGGTTGGAAGAAAGGCAGTTTGGAGCTTTCTGAAAGCGACTAGCTCACGAATAAAGTGGTAATCCAAGTATATGTGCTTAGCCCGTTTATGAGAGACCGGGTTCTGAGTGAAAAATAGAGCACTTTGGTTGTCACATAGCAAAGTCGGGCGACCAGACGGAAGAGCATGAAGCTCACGAAGTAAGTGGGTAAGCCAAATAATTTCAGCTGTAGCGTTTTCCATGGCACGGTATTCCGACTAGCAACTAGACTGAGACACGGTCAGTTGCTTCTTAGCACTCCAAGAGACAAGGTTGCCACCAAGAAAGATGGAGTACCCATAGGTGGATTAGCGAGTTTCCAAGCGCCGAGCCCAATTCGCATAAGAGAACCCAAGGAGACGGATTGAGGGTGGTCGAGTGAATTCCAGCCCATATGAGAAGGTACCCTTTATAGATTCGTAAAGAGTTCTACAAATCTTGTGTTCGTGTTCTTGATCATCTGCCTATAGTTTAAGAAGTTCTTTCTATTGCAAGGTTGCCACTTAAACCTTTTATACTTTGATGATCAGCTTGTCTAGAATACCTGTCTTGCCCACCATATCCTGCGTAGATCACCCATATCTAGATCATCTTCATATCCACCATAAGCAATAATACCGTTAGTAATTGGTTCTCCATTTAAGCTCTGAATTGATATCAAATAGTCAATTTCTGCTTGAGGTAAACCGTGCATTGCTACAACACTGATCTCCAACCCCAAATTCTTAACCATAAATAACTCACCTAACCGTTATTAATTTTTCCGACGACGACTCAGTGACGGCTGAACTCTGAATCTCTTCAGAACCAACACAGTTGCTTGTGCATAGGGATTGACAAACATAGTACGTGGCATCATACTTCTTTGATATTTTGGGAAACTTTGTCCGAAACATTTTCCAAATCAAGGTTTGTTTAGATTAAATGTCGGTTCCATCAACGCGTTGTGATGTGTTTCCGGTTTACATAATGCCCAAGGCAAGGTCAGTGGCGACTGGCAGAGAGTAAGTAGAAAGAGAGAAACGAGGGTTGGTGGTGAGGGGAGGGGTCGATGGTTCTTTAAAGTTTGTTTCAAATAAATGCATAAATGACCATCCAACTTTGCCTAAATATTGGATTATTAACGTTTTAATTACATAAGCATCATAAAAGAACTAACGGAGATAACTTTTAGTTAGTGAGGTATGATAGACGGCTATATATATATATATATGTGTGTGTGTGTGTGTGTAATTTCATGTATTTTAATTGTTTAGATATAGCGAACACAATTACTTTGAGTTTTTTGTGATTATATGTGTTCCACGCTTAAACAAGCTAATTCGGAGCCATTAGAATGACGATTAAACAAGCTCAGAGATATAGGAAGCATAAGAAAGTGAATGGATGTTATATAAGGATTCGGGAAGAGCTTGGATGAAAAATCTGAAGCCAATGCTAAAATTGAACAAGATGGGTTGTCAAAAAGTGACTAAAAGGTAAAACGAGCATATCCTAGACTAGCTAGATAATCAGTTACGGGACCATAATATTTGAATTTTGGTTTTTTCAACAAGAGGAATCCAAAACCGAAGTTATCTTTGGTTGCATATCGCGATCAGCTCAAAAATGTGAAAACGCTAGTTTTGACCTATATCTTTAATTTCCCCTAAACCATTATCACGACTTCCAGATGCTGTTTGGCGATTTTGGGTGATTTCCAACGCTACCAATTATCTCTTGTGTTAATGTACTAATCTTGACTAATGATTTGCAGTTAAAAGTATTCGAAAGATACGGGAAAGGGGGAGTTTGTAAGTGCATGATTTGTGACATTCGTCAATTTCGGTCACTTTTGTTATGTAAACCCGGCCCGTTGGTAACCCGAACATTTCAAATATACAAAATATTGGATTTTGTCATTTAGAATATATAAAATATTGGATTTTTATATTATGCATTGTTTGACCATTTAAACATACCCATTTTCATGCAAACCATAAAAGAATCTTTATACCCAACCCTTCACTCCTTCCCTATATAGACACACCCATCTTCTTCATTTTACTCTTGCTACATCTCCAAATTCTCTCTCAAACTCCATAGATTCAAGGTTGTTATTTTCTTAGTGTTCTTGAATGTTTGACTTCTAAATGTCAAACCGAGTTTAATCTTTCATTCTAATTAGCTTATATAATCTTATTAATACTTGAATATGGTGGTACAACATATATATATAATACACACCCCTTGTTACCTTTGGTAGTTACTTCTCCGACTCCGGTTGGTTAAGTTTCGGACCTCGTTAGGCAAGACTTCATGGAGGATTACGTGTTCTTGATATATATACACACACATAACTTGTTGCACATATTAATCTTGCTTAACTTATGCTCTTTTTTTAGTTTGTGTGTCATATTTATGAAGTTCCATGATGGGGGTTTGTAGAGACTAACCTCGGTTTAACCATAAATAGTCCAAACCGTGAACCGAACTTGTTACTAGTTTTGATAAATAATTGTTTTAAACATGCTGTATGTTAGATTTAAGTTTCTAAATTCATTTATACAAGTTCTTGGTTATTTGGGCATGTGAAGACCATCAAGGAACGTATTGTAAGATGGAAACCGAACCAATCCGATTTTTACTCGCTTAAGACACACAAGTGTGTTTTTAGCTATCAAGACTTGTATATTTCTTTAAAAATAGTTTACAAACTGATTTTAATTATTTTCTTAAGTACTTGGAAATGTTGGATCTAACTTGATCTCATAACATAGTTTGGACCGACAAAACCGAACACTCGCTTAACGTACGTTGTTAGTTCTAAAACAATAGATCTACATACTTGGTTAAGTCTTATAAAGTTTTATTGAGTTGTCTCATAACATTCATTATTTTGGAATGTTGACTTTGGGCTTGACCAATTATCAAGACCCGAACCAACAACCCGAACACTCGTTAAAGACCCGTTTTAGTATCTTTGTCCCAAAGGAACTTGCATTTAGCATTTTTCTCACCTTATTACTTAACATAGGTTAAGTAAATATTAAGGTTGGATACTTTAACCCGGTTTCGAGCAAACTTACATTTTTAAAGGGTTATTGTTATAAATTCTTAAATAGTTACATTTTAAACCTTGAACTTTAATTGTTTACTTTTTGCAACAATTATTTTATTTATGGAGCTTCAATACAATTTTTCTAAATCCAAGACTTTCTTTTATTTAGGCTTCATACGTTAAACTCGTCGTTCCGGCAAATCTTCAAATTACCAACTTTTCAAGTTTATTACTTGAACGTGAGTACATTCATCCCCCGTTTTCTATCTTTTGTTTTGGGGGTGACATTTCATCTTATCTAAACTAAAAGCTTTATACTTGGGTCTTAAACCACAAACGTTATTTGTATACCTTACTTAAATAATTGCTCGATTTGGTGTTCTATGATTATATGCCTATGTGTTTATCGCTTTTGGTTGGTTGATATATAAAATCCTAGACTATTTTGCATCCCCTTATAGCAAGGTGTCGTTAACGTAATGCAATTAACGATAACTATAAAATCCTAGACTATTTGGCATCCCCATATGGTTAGGTGTCGCTAACGTAATTCTATTAGCGATTTTATCCAAAATTTTGCCTTTATTTATTGTTCGTATACAAGTTTTGTGGCATTTTCTTACTATATACTTATATGTTCAAACTTATGAATTGGTCACCAACCATTGTGTTGACAAACTTTATTTTATGAAATGTTACAGGTTTGCATCTAGGTTTATTTGGAGTTTGGAGGAGAAAACGTCACAAATACCGTTTGGATATTAGCAAAAATGAATAATATTTGATTTGCTATGCTTTGTTATATTTTGTTGTACTTGACTTATGAATATTTAGTTATGTGACATTTTCGACGTTGTGAAATGAAATGAGTTTATTAAATATTGTCGCTTTAAATAGTGTCATGCGCTTATGAGCAATCGTTGCACCCCGGCATGTTCCGCCGCCTTTGGTCGGGGTGTGACATGATTTGTTGTCCGTAGCTGATCGAAGAGGCTAGGGGTAGTTGTCACACCCCAACCTACGGCGGAAATGTGGGGGCGTGTCACAGCTCTTAAGGTACTATCATGCAATATTGGAAATTTCAGTATCTATTAAATTAAATTAAAATCAAATATTCAAATACAATATCAACAAAAAAAAAATCCCCAAACAATCATAAATCATAAAAAAAAATGTCTTGTTTATTTCTCTATCTTGATTCTTAAGTTTCTTTCAAATCTTGAACTTACTTCACATCACACGATGACCTGCATATGCGTTAAAAATAAAGTAGATTTGTCAACACAAGGTTGAGTGAGCAACACACCTGTTTTAATGTGTATATATAATAGAATAATACGTATTGCAACAAGTCAAATGAGATAATCAATTCAACCATTGAGCAAAATAAATGAGATTTCGAAGAGCACGAAGGCTATTACGACTGTCGTGTGATCATACTATTATATTATGAGATTATGCTGGACCTCTCCGCATGTGATTCACATTAAGCATGTAACAAGTATGGAACAAAATTGTTAACACAAGTGACAATAGTTTATAATATAGAAATAATATATCGACGCATATGTCCCCAAAACGTTGAAAACAAGTAAAATAGGGGAATGTGGTACTCACCTCAACAGACGAGCAAAAGTGAAAAGAGAATATTAAGAATGATGATTGCGGATCACACGTTGACGATAAAGCCTAATAAGGATAATAGAATACGAAGATACTGCAGTTCCACCACCATTTAATGATAACTATACATCACTGCCCCACTTTGGTTTCAACACCCCTCCAGAAGAAAATATGGCCTATGGAATTCGTCATATACTAAAGCGTAATATATTCGTCCATGGAGTTCCTAAAACTGTTGATCCAATTTTTTGAACCAGTTAGCTCTAAGGGTAGCTCTTCTTGTTCAGCAGGTTGTATAGAAGATAAGGAGTCCTTGGAAATGACATGATAAAAATGACGTTTTAAATTCACTTTTTTAGTGTGATGTGAATTCAAAACCTAATGTCAACTTTACCTGTACTGATAATAATTCCTTTTCCATGCAAAATACATTAAACTAATGTGTGGATGTTAATGTTGATTGTGAGGATGTTGATGTTGGCATCGTTCATGATATTTTGGATGAAAATGTTGATATTGTTTCAGATGGTTGTGTAATTGTGTCAATGATTCTTGCGTTGAAACCTATGAAAATTTGAATGAGAATGTTGATATAAACTTACCAAGTTGTTCACATTCAAGTTCTGAGAATGAGGTTAAAACACCTAAAAACAAAGTATTTGAGAATGTTAATCAGGTTAGTACATTTAGTAAATATGTTCTACCTAGCAAAAGATTATTTTCTCAAACAACTAATCAAATGAGAAGTCCTCAATCTTATAACTTCATTGATAAAAACTACTATGGGTATACAAAACAAAATAATGGTGAGTCTTTTTACACAAATGCATTTGATGTCGTGGTCATAAATCAGAAAGCAAACACAATAGAGATCCATTCTTCCAAGGATCACCTTATCCATATACTCACCAATCTTATAATCTAATGAATATTAAGGGTTTTATAGTAGAAAATGTTGTTTTGTGTGTGGCAATCCTTCTCACCTTGCAAGACATTTCAATCACTGGTTCAAACAACAACTAGATATTCAAAGGCAACTTAGTCAATCCCCAAATGGAGCTTTTAGTAGCCCAGATTCAAGGACTGATCAAGCTGATAGTGAACCCAGTGAAGTGGATGTGAGATCCAAAGTTAATAAAGTAAAACGCAAATAGAAACCTATTTGGAAAACATAAAAGGATAAAATCAAAAAGGATCTTAAGATTGTAAAGTCTGAGGATTCACCAAAAACAGTTTTAAAATCAAGAAAAGAAAAGTCCAAAATTGTCAAAACCAAGGAACAAATTTTTGCTTGGATTTCTAAGGATTATTCTTCATCAAGCGAGGCTTCACCAAGAAATGAATGTTTTCAGGAAATAAAATCAAGTTTGGTTAGTTTACGTTTGACCTTCCCGGGACAAAAATGTCTCGGGGACCCATGTCTAATTAAACGCTTAGTGCATGCAGGGTCAATCAAGGATGACTACAAATAATATTAGGTACTTAGATAGTGGTTGCACCCAGTATATGATAGGAGACGGGCCCTTGCTATTTGACGCTAACCATTCGATGGCGTATTCGAGTCTTTCGTAAGCGACATGGGGGGTAGGGGGGGGGGGGGGAGTTCAAGGAATGGGTAATGTTTCGTACTTTGTGCTTCAACAACGCCAACCTTCTTCAAATGGCTCAACCACAACGTGTTGAGCGTTTCTCAGATTCTTCTCGTACATATACTTATCTCAAGTGATGGATCCAACATCAGCTATTGGGTTTCAGTTTGAATCTTCTCAATTTTGTTATAAAATGTGATAAATGCATGCTTAATATAGTCCATCTGACAACAACTTTGCTGGCCTTTTCACTAAAGCGATCAATCATGCCCGATTCAAATTTCTAGTCGAATCGCTCGGCATGATCAATTTTGATTAAAACAACCGATTATATCTTTTTGTATGTATATTTGTAAATACTTTCCACAAATTTAGAGGGAGAAAATGAGTTTCTAGAACTCTCCAAAAAGATTTTATTTTATCTTCTTAAGAAAATCAGAAATTGTCTAAAAAAGAAGGTTCTCCCGTTAGAAGGGAGTCAGTAAATCTGGTTTTTTTTTGTGATATTTATTCGACCTTTGTAAAATTATAAGAGATTGACTGAATGCTTCTAGCTCATGGATAAAGTAGGCTAAAAAGAACAATAAGCTCAACATATGAAGTGCTTGATGTGTGGTGCGCGTGCTAGTAAAATGTAATGGATTGGGGTTTTAGCTTTCGCATAAGATCGTGTTTTAAATTTATAAAAATGATTTCTACTAAGACTAAACACACACAAAATATGCAAGTATGCCTATCGTATATGTAGAAGTATTGGTAAAAACCAAGTATCAGTCCGTTGATACAAATGTTTCTAATAATCAATCTTCATTTTACTTTAATCGGAGGGTTTAGTCATTTTGAGGTTGATTTTCAAACTTTTTATAAAATAGGAGTAATTATATATATAATATATAGGTGACCAAGACAAGAAATTCTAAATGAGTAATTCAATTATATGAAGGTTACCATCTAAATCCGAGAATCCACTCCATTTTTCCTTGGTGATTATAAAGTGAACATGTGATAAACTTACCGTAATAATGTATAATAGAATAACCCCTCATTTCTAAGTGAGCATATCCTATGACATAAAAGAAAGTAGCATGCGCATTTTAAAGTCAACCCTTTCCTAATGTCATGCTACCACGAGAATGTCAATTTTAGTTGGCAAGTAGTTTAGTAAAGTAGAAAGATTAGGATTGACTTTGATTTCTCAAATACCAATTCTAACAACTTCGGGTGGTTATAGTTTAGTCACACAACCTCCCCTTGGTTGATTTAAGTAGGTTAGAATTACACATTCCGTTATTATATGATTTCTTTAACTAGCATGATAACCTAAGCAATCGTGTTAACGATGTCATTTCAAAATTATCAAAACTAGAGAAATAGATCATAGCTTATATCTCATCATTTCTAAGTACAATATAAGGATCTATGTTTTATCTTAAATAAGTTATCATAGTATTCTTTTTACCATTTATTAGTCTCCAAGAACATGAGCAAATCATGAATGAGTGTTAACCATCAACTTTGATTTATTGAGTTAAAGTGATAAAATATTTTTCATAAAATGATAATTGCAAAATAACCATGTACTTTACTAAACTGAATCACATGTTCAATGTAATCATCAAGTAAAACAAAGCTTCTTCATAGAATTTAGATGGTGAATGGAGTTTAGCTCATAATGATCATGGTTAATGACATCAAAAGAGATGAAGATAACAAGCACATGATTAAACTAGAATAATCTAACCAAATATGGATGAATCTCCCTTAATGATGATGATGATGATGATGATGATCTCCAAGCCTTCAAACTCTCCACAAGATCTTCATATGAGTGCTAGTGGGTGTTTTTATAAGTGAAAACCGTATAGAACTCTCTTCAAGGCACACTAAATGAGTGCAACATGCTCCACTATTTATAGGCTGTCTGGGCACTCAGGCACGACCCCGTGCTTCCTGAGGAACGCCCCCGTGTTTACGTGTCCAGTCACATTAAATGCTCTGTCAAATCGTACATGGTGACTCAACACGAGGGCGTGCTTCCTGAGGCACGGCCCCGTGATTTTTTGTGACACGTGATAATTCTTTTTGTCTTTTCTCAAAGGTGACCACGGCCCCGTTTCCTATGAAGCACGACCCAGTGTCCAGTTGTCCACTATTTTGTCTTTTCTTATAGATTTTTGTCTTTTCTGAAAGGTGAGCACGGTCCCGTGTTCCCTGAAGCACGGCCCCGTGTTTCCTGAAGCACAGCCCCGTGTTTCCTGAAGCACAACCCCATGTTCTCTGAAGCACATCCCCATGTTTTCTATAGCGCAGCCCCATGTTTTGTTGTTTTCTTTGGTTTTCTTTGATTTTTCTTTGTCTTTTCATTTGTTTCTTCCTTTGAGGCTTGCATTCACCTGAAAATATATTTTAACATAATAAGTAGTTATTTTAACTATATTATACGATAGAAGTTGCAGTTTTTAGAGAATATTTGATGCTAAAAAGATGTATAATTTTATATACATCAGTGCTTGGTAGGCTTTACATGTTTATATGAACCTATGTGATATAGACTAAATTTTGCTAGATTAAATGGTTTTATTCTTTGAAAGAGTGTGCATGTCTCGAGATACATCTTTGCGAATGATAGGCAGAAATGTGATTATCCAGTCATACACGAGCCCGTTAATGGTTGGCCACCATAATAATGTTTAGTGTTATGTCCTTTAATGATGAAAATATAAAAGAAAGGGCAGAACACTTCTTAAAAAATATATATCCAAAAGAAAAAGAAAAGGCTAAAAATTGCAAAAGAGTTTAAAAGTTTAATATCAATAAAATGTGTTGATAATTGGCAAACAAATGTGGGTATATTAGAACTACTTAGGGTGGGGAAGCAAGTTTGACAATGATATGTTGTAAAACACACTTATTTTTCCGTAACTTTTTATGATCTTTTAAGGCTTAATCATATAAAAAATAATGTTTTCAACTCGTTTTAATTTGATCTTACAAAGTTTATTATTTTGTGTAGGTTACGAGTTTTAAAAGAGAAAAGAATCGGGTTTCGGAAGACATAAGAGGCTCGTAGGATCAAGTTTGAAGAACCAAGTTAAAGCCCGGCCCGGCTCGGCTCGACCCATTTATATGAAGCCTTACATGCGTTAATATATAATATAACTTGAAGAAATAAAACCCTAAGCACCTATAATTGTTAGCATACGGCATCACCATCAAGAAAAGAAAGAAAAAAATAAACAACCCCACCAAAAGCCGATCGGAATTTGGCAGCAAGTAAAGAAAGAAATAGAGTTGTTTGGTGGTCGGCTAAGTATTGTTTAATTGTTTGGTGTTGGTTTTAAGGAAACACACAAAGTATATTTGTGTGGCTGGGAATTGATTCGCACGTGAGCAGATCACAAGAGCAACAACAACAATTTAATATAAAAACTCAACCGAATACTACCCTCTACCTGCCGATCGGAAATTGCAGCCCAGGGAAAATTCGTTTTTGCTTTTTGTTGAGCCAAGGGAAGAAGAATAACAATAAGGGTGACTTGGGACAGCAGCTAGGGTCGTTTCTTATCATTAATCTCAGCCTAATCTTGAGTATAACATTCATAAACTTTGTGTTCTTGTTAGTGTTCATAACTCTTTGATTTTGAACTTTAAACTTAAATTCTTTTGCAATTGAGTTAGGGTTTGAGTTGTTGTTGATTATAATTGATTGTTGAATGATTTGGATTATGTTTTTGATGATTAATATGATGTTTGTATTAAGTATATGCTGCTGTCCAAAAGTTATGAGTAGCTAATCTTGTTAGTTCTACCTAGGTTTGATGATTATTATTCGGTTTTGATGAGTTGATTGGATTGTTTGATCAATATGACTTGAATTGTTATTGAAAGTTTGGTTTAATGATGAATTAGGTTGTGTTTAGTGACTGTGATATTATTGGTTTTATATCATAATCTCGTGCTTCGGTTAATTGAATTGATTTTGATTGATAGTTGCATGTTCAAGTCTTTACTTTGTGTTTAGAGTTTGTTTGCGGTAGGTACAACCGTAGGGTTTTGTTGAGATTATTGATTGATATAATTCAGCGGTTAAGCATCTTCTTAGAGACCGAGAGGTGATAGGAAGTAAAGTCGTCTCATAGCTTTTACTTGGTAGAATTAGGATTGCGCGAGAGCTGGTTCGGTTCTTGTCGGGTTTGGGTTTGTGAGCGATTAGTTGGTCTAGTTTGAGTTAAACCAAATTGTTCCTCTATCCTTAGTTGCGTAGTATTCGTTTCCATTAGGGTCGTGTGTCAGTGAGACCGAGAGGAGATTCGACATTAGAACACCTTAGCATTCGTTTTCCGATTTGTTCTTAAAATCAATTAAGTGTAAGTTAGGGTTTGTTAGTGAGACCGAGAGGTGATCTAGCTTTCTTGAGCGGACCTTAGTTGTGTCATCTTTAGATACCGGTGTCGTGAGGTCATTCAATCCATTAGCTTGTTAGACCGTCAATATGATTCTTACCTAGGTAGACGTTTTCTCCATTTGCAGTTAAGTCTCTAAGTTTCATTAAGTGTTTCGTCTAGTTAAGTTAAGTCTAGTTAATTAATTTAGTTAAAGTAATATAGGTGAAGTAGTTTAATTATTTAAAACCAATTTAAAAAAATATTATTCATAGGAAGGTCTTGTCTAGGGTTTAGTATCATAGGCGTTTCACGTGTCCTTGTGTTCAATACTCGGACTTCCTTAGTTCCATACTATTTAAGATCGGTACACTTGCTGGTTGTGTGTGGTTTCTTTAGGAGTTTCGTTTAATAAATTTAAAGATTAGTTGTGAGTTCCATAGAAAAAGCATTCATTAGACACACATCAGACAACAGTAAGCCCTAAACACCTTGAATGAAGGCATGTAAGTCCGAACAGCTTGGTAAGTAAGTCCGTTGTTCAACATGTATTGTTTGTAAAAAGTTTGCAAAATATCTTAAAAGGTTAGTCTATCTGAAATGTTTTTGACCAATCATTAGGGTGTCGGAGTCAATAGGGTGATTAGAATAAACTTTGAGAATAGATATGAGGCATCATTATTCTGATAAGTGGGGACCACACACAATCTATGCGTAATCATAATCATAACTAAATAAGTATCATAAGATTCTGAAAACACATGTCTAGTTTAAAAGTTGATCAATATATCGGTAGTCAATATGACTTAGAGTTGTAATAACAACTAAAATATAAATGTTGTAAAGAGCATCTCAGCCAATGTGATTCTATGTTGCGATCTTTCTCATAATAATATTTACGACTTATGTTTATTATTTGCGTTTTTCATCATAGAAAAATACAAAACATTATGTATATATTTTTGTAATTTTAAAATATATGAAAATGCCAAAAAAATTTGAAGTTTTATTGTGTTCATACATATTTTATTAAACCTTTGTTATATTCAAAAAATCACATGTTTTGTTGTCAAGGTCGTTCATGTAAAGTCATTGGAAACCTGAGATTTAAATAAATCGTTTACAAGTTGAGGGACTGAAGTAGGCATATTATGAAAAGTCAAGATGAAATAAAAAAAAATTAAAACTTCATAGTTACTGTGCAAATACTTCAAACCAAGGGCACATTTTGAAAATGACAATTATTCTTTAAACCTGAAGAGGGTTTGTGAACAAATCTTATTCGTTCCAAGTTTTGTGAAGTTGTAAATGGACATTTAGATCAAGAGTAAATTTGCTGGGCTGCAGAGATTGTGGTTGTAGATGCTGGAGCGTTTAAAAGAAAAAGAGAACGTGAAATTGGTGGTTGAACCTAAAAATGAACTGATCATGTCTGAAGATTAGTCGAAGGACAAAGGAAAGAAATAAGTCGGAAAATAAAGAATTGTCCAAAATCCAATCTCGTTCAAGCTCTTGGATCAAGACAAGTACTAGATTTCAAGAAAATAAAGACGAAGCAAAGAACTTGATGAAGGTGTCTCGACATACTCAATTCTAGAGCGAAATGTATGGCTAATATTCTATATTATTATTATTAGGATTGTGTATGTCTTTCAGTTTACTTATAGTCGGTTTATTACGAACATAATACATATAGTTTGTACCGTAAAGCCCGTTGGGTAAGCCCACTTGGGCCCATGAAATGAAAACCTAGAAGAAATGGGGATCCTATAAAAGGGTCACTTTCACCCATTTCTCCTAACAACTCTTCCATATTGCAATCTCACTTTTAACTCTCTCTTCACAAAACTTCATCTTTTTCTTTCCCTTTATTTTTGCAAAACTAAGATTCGAAATCCGAGTGTTGTTATTAATTTCTATTAACAAACAAAACGGATTGATCGAGTAAAGTTACGAGATCCATAATTTAGGACCTACATACATGCATATTATTACTATTATGTGGCCCGCACTTTGTGATGGATTTGTAAGAAACTTGACTTATCTTAAACATTTATTGTATTTGGGTATTATTATTATTTAAATAATAATAATTATTAGTGATTGATTTAAATAATATAATAAATTAAACATGCATTGTTTAATGTATGCATTATTATATAAGGTATGCTAATTATTAGGTTAAGACAATTTTTCCCTTTTAAATTTTTTAGTACTTAAACTAAACTAGTACACAACCTGCGTATTACGGCAGAAGCGTTGATACATGTTAACATGTGCGTCATGATGGGACGTTGATAAAACATAATGTTACTAAAGTTTTTACGCACATTATGATTGGTCTGGTTTTAATAAAATTTATATCGTAACGTTATACAGAAATAAGTAAGTATATATGCAAACTTCAGTTTTCGTGAAGAAAACAAATATATTATATTTGACCTATGTGTCTCATTGGATGAGCTCGGTATTAAATAAAATTTATGTCCAATCGTACGTAGAAACATTGACGCGCGTTTGTATTCGAAATTTAGAGTAACATTACTTTTGAAAAAAGTTAAAATATATTATATTAACTTTGATCGGTGCCCCCCAAAACTTCTACTGAAATGTAAATATAAATAAGTGTATCGCAATGGTTATTAAAAATTTAAGAAACATAATAATTTAAATTTAAATATAAAATATGTCAAATACCAATTATAGAAAGAAATAATGTAAAAGAAAACATAAAAATGTATTAAAATCATTATATATATGGAGACATAAACTAACATTAAAATCAAAGCTGAGAATGAATTAACTTGTAACTAACTACTTTGAAAATTGAAATGCTATTTACGCATATAATAAACTAATTTGTTTCTCTCATAAATAATAAATTATAAGAGATAACTATCACTTGCTTTTTAATATATATTGAATGTTTTAAGTGTTGTACTTTATATATCAAATATTGTAACAATTTTAATTTTTTTTTAAATTCTTGAATCATCATTTTCAAATATCTTATCTTAAATATATATAAACGAAACCTTTAAAAGCTCTATGGTTGCTTCTTACATTCTCTCAAGCTATTAGATTAGTTTACTTGTAAATTGAGGTTTCTCATACATTTGACCTGAATTCACGGGTATGAATCTCACCAAACCCAGATAGCACTTAAACGATTTATAACATCTCATTAAATTAAAAATTAATCTCATCAAATATTTGACATAAAAACCCGATAAAATAAGGATATACTAAAAAATAATATATGATTTTTTATTAAAAAAAGATAATATTATAATTAAGAAACAATTTTATAGTAAAAAAATAAGTGGGTCATGGATCTTACCAAACCCAGATAGATTTTAAACTGGGTTATAATATCTCATTTATTTGTGAAACTCTTTTATCATCAAATCTTAAGTATATTATTAACTTCCTTATCATCATCATCATCATCATCGTACTCAGTATATCTTACCAATAGTAAATCTATGGTAGGGTCTGAGCCTCGTAGTAATATAGAGACTGCTTTCGGTGAGATCCCCGGCTCGATGACAGTTTTGCATCAAGTCTTGGACATAAGGCACATAACACTCAACCATTGGGACGCTGCCGATTGGTGCATGTACCATTGTCTTTCGGTTATCAACGCTACCACATGATGCCTGATTAACCTTCCGTCACTTTTAACGTTATTTTCACGAGTTTAGTAAAATAATGTCAAAATTAGTGCAATTTCACCTTTGCCCACCAGAGGGTTCACAAATATATAAATTATATGCGCGCACCGTATGCATGTCAAATATTATTTACTTCCTTATAATAAATAAAATGAAAATTCAAAAAAATATATAAATATTATAAACGAATAACGTGAGACAATACCGTAATATGAAGAAGCTAGTTTTATAATATAAAACTTTTATTTTTTAAAAAAAAATTCTTGAATCATCCTTTTCAAATGTTATAATAGAGTATGGATACTAATAAAGGTTTGAATTATCTATTATATGTCAAAATCATTATGATATAAATCCAAAATAATAAGATACTTCATGTCATCAAAAAATATATAAATAATATTATCAAATACATTTCCAAAAGAAAAAGTTATTTTTACGTAATATAAATTTTAAAATGAACCGTAATTAGACTAAATGGAAATAAAATTTAAAAATTATGAGTTATTTGTTTGGGTAAACCGGTATATATATTTTTAGGTAATCCGTTCGGGTATTACCTAATCCCTACCCCGTGTTCTATATCTGTGTAAATTTTTAAACCTAATCTTATACCCGGTCTCCTGAATGAACACACATCTCATTACCCGTCTCAAATGGGAAGGGCTTGGATTCGAATGCCATCCTTACCCGTAACCTATGTAGTACTACTCTATTTCTATTAAACTTTACCAATAACTCAAAAGGTTATTATAGCAAACAATAGACGTAACAACAAAAGTTATGTAATCAAAAAAGAAAAATCATGTAATCACTATCTTTTTTAGAGGTGGCAATGTGAGTGAGTTGGGTTGGATTTGGGTGATGGGTCATCATGGATATGGGTCAGGATGGGTATGAGTCAGGATAAATTTTTAAAATAAAGGGTTAGGATGGATATGAGTCAAGATGGGTAAAACTAACCCATCATGACCCAAGTGAAGGTTGACATACAAAGGGTTTTAAAAACCTCTCAAAAAAATATTCAAAAAAGCTATTAAAAAAATAATAATTTAAAATATAAATAAAAAACGCAAAATGTAAAATAACAAAAATGTTTCCCACACAATCCTCGCTCATTAAAAAAAAAACCGTTTTGTAGCAGTTCAGGTTCGAGTTTTTCAGGTTTTTTTTTCGATTCGGTTTTGTTTTTTTCATTTCGGTCGGTGTCGGTATCTGCTCGGTTTCAATGATTTCGGTTCGATTTCTCGGTTTTTTCGGTTTCATTTCGTTTTATTGTTTCGTTTCGATTCATTTTGTTTTATTTTGGTCGGCTACGTTTCAGTTTAAGCTTTTTGATTGCATTTCGCTTTTTTTTGTTTCGTTTTAATCATATTTTCGGAGTCAGCTCGGTTTTTTTTGTATCGTTTTAGTCGTTTCTATTTCGGTTCAGTTTCGTTTCAGTTTTTTTGTTCGTTTTGGTAAGCTTTTTGATTGCACTTCGTTTTTTTTGTTTCGTTTTGGTCAGATTTTCGGTGTCATATCGGTTTTTTTTTGTTTCGTGTTGGTCGTTTTTCTATTTTGGTTCAGTTTCGTTTCAGTTTTTTGTTTCGTTTTGGTCGGTTCGGTGTTTTTGATTCGTTTTTGTCCAGTTTTTAAATTGCATTTAGTTTTTTTTTATGTTTCCTTTTGGTCAGTTTTTCAGTTTCAATTCAGTTTTTTTGTTTCGTTTCGGTCGGTTTTCTATTCCGGTTCTGTTTCGTTTCGGTTTTTTTTGTTTCGTTTTGGTCGGTTCAGTGTTTTCGTTTTGTTTTGTTCAGCTTTTCAGTTGCATTTCGTTTTTTTTGTTTCGTTTTGGTCAACTTTTCGGTTTCATATCGGTTTTTTTGTTTCGTTGTGGTCGTTATCTACTTCGATTCAGTTTTGTTTCGGTTTGATCGATTCGGTGTCTTTGTTTAGTTTTGGTTAGCTTTTCGGTTGCATTTCGCTTTTTTTGTTTCGTTTTGGTTGTTTTGCTATTTCGGTTCAGTTTCGTTTTGTTCTAGTCGGTTCGGGGTTTTTGTTTCGTTTTGATCATTTTTTAGGTTTCGGATGAGTTTTGTTTCGCACGTGATAGTTTGGGTATTTTAAATTAGATAAATTTTGGATAACTTGGATATTTTGTTTTGACCCATTCTAACCTATAAATGAAACTCAATTGTATATTTCCAACCCATCCTGACCCACTTGAAGAATTTTTATGATCCATCCTAACCCATTTAACTTTTAAGATTTATCCATCTTGACCCAAAACAATCCATTTGGGTTGGGTTTGCCACCCTTAATCTTTTTGTTTAGTAATATGTTAATATATTAAACATTAAGAGCATGTTAGAGATTGAGTTTGAAAACTGCTTATTAGCTTTTTTAAAAAGCCATTTTGAAAAGCCTGGATTTGAGGTTTTTTTGAAAATCGTTTCTTAACACTTTCTAAAAACTAAAATAAAAAGGATTTTTGTGATTCCAAAAACACATTTTGGTTTATTGGTTTTTTAAAAACATCAAAAAGCCAATAAGCATTTTTCAAACTCAATCTTAAACATGCTCTAAAAATATAATAATTTTCTTTATAACAAAAGTAGATTTCTCCAACACAATTACTTCTTTGGCTAAGTGGAAGAAAAAAAAAGACATCACTGAAAAACTTTAGGCAAATTAGATTTCTTCTCAAAGACTTTCTTAGTTACTTCCTTTCATCCCACGTCACTTTCGAGAAGCTAGCAAGCAATCACAGGGGAAGCGGCCCAGCGTTGAAGATTCAATTTGAAGATTCATAGCAAATTAGATTCTTCTTAGATATTTCATAGATTTAAGCCGTAGAAAACTTCCTACTCTTCTATGAAAAATCAAGCGACTTGCAACATGAAAAATCTTCTAAGAAAAATCATGTTATGCATGTTAAATGTTTTTCTTTTATAATTTTTAGACAAAAATTACATAATTCATTCTTTACATTTATAGCTATTTCCAGATTAATTCTTAACGTTTAAAAGTCACATTAGACATCCTTTACGATGTTTCCCTTTTGTTTCTGTACGTTTTCATCCCTTGCCACTAATTATGTTAGTGTTTAATATATATGGGTGATTCCGCAGAAACAGTTGGGTAATGTCTAACGATTTGAAACATATCATGCAATCAGATTTTGAGTCCATGAGGCTTGCCCAGAATAACTAGTTTAGTATCAAATTCGTTTTTTCATTAATGTAAGGCCTAGTGTACGTTTTTATATTTTATCAATTTGCATCCTTTTAGCTAATTTTGTTAAATTTTTAGGTTACTTTTAACTAAAATGGCTAAAATACATTCATTTATATAATTAAAATTAAGAAATAATTACATAAAAATAAATTGAAGTAATATGTCGATATCCTATCCATTTTCAATTTCCAAACAAAGATGTTGATTTTAAATGGAACCCAACTATTTCTATCAAAAGTAAACGAAGAAGTCACGACTTGCAATTTGGAGAGCAGCTTCTTCACAGAGGACACAGAGTAATGCCCGGACTGATCAGTGAGCCAAGCCCACCTGTCCGACTTAGAGCCCAACACTACATTTGGAACCAAACTGAGTCTAGTTGTACAAGCTGAAATCACTAGAGGCCAGAACTGATTGGACCATGTCAGCACCAAGAAGTGGGCGCGCAGACGTTTTTTAATAAAACGTCTTCAGAAAAACAAACACTCTGCAGAGGGCCATGTCTGCGCTTGGTCTGTGCGGCGCAGACTGAAGAGACCAGGAAGCTCTTTTGAGAAAAAACAAGCACCACCTAGCTTTATTACAGTGTAAGCAAAGGTCTTCTCTAGCGCCAATTCTACACAAGGTAGCCGTCTCGAATTTCAGCAAAAGAACTGATCAGACACCTTTTTTCTTTCTCATACGTATTTTTATTTATATTCATATCTTCAATTACATTATTTTATTTTCAAATTTTTTACGAACTAGCAAATTATTTTTAATTAACATGTTTACCACTTCACACCTCCAATCGGCTTTATTCATTTATATTTGCACTGGCGCTATGTGTTTCCGGTTCATTTTCAGGCTCGGACCCGTCTTCACCATTGATCTGTTAAGCTAGAATTATTCTCATTGTTTGTTATCATTACTGTAAATTTTTGTAATGCTAGTTTCCTAGTTACAACTCTCGAATACCTGGTCTTTTCGTCCTCTTAACTTAGGTTTTAGATTTAAATGATTTAGGAATTCGCGTTCCGTTGCCGTTTCCATGTCACTTATTTACATATGCTTGTTTTGTGAACTGCTGTTTCCTTTTCATGTTCATTAGTTTAAAGCAAAACAATCTTGTTATTAAACTATGATTTCATATGTTTGTTTCAAGAATTTGATGAGGAACTGATGCACGTTCTAAATTTTTTTAGTTCAATTAGTGGATACCATTGTACATGTTTGCATGGATTTACAGGTTTAAACAGGGGCGAGTTACCTAGATCGAGTTAGGTGTTCTGTTCATTTCTTGTATAACTTTATGATTCAGTTTAGTTATAAAAAGAACTTAATGCCATCTGGTTTTTAGAGAAGTGATTTGACAAGTAATGATGACATACATAATTGTTAAGCTTGGCTTGAAATGCTCATTATTTTAATTATTTACAATTAGCACGTCCTACACAGTGAATAGATTTGTTTGTTAAGTCTCTGTTAATTTGTATCAGATGTATTCTTTCATATTTCACAAAAGATTGAAGGTTTTTTATTTTGTGGAAAAAACTCTGTATGACCATTTTCATTTGAGTTTTAATTTTTGTCAGTACTGTTACAACACAACTTGCAGTCAGCTAGCTAGATCATCATATATCGAAAACTGAATTGTTTTAACGTACGAAATGTTGCCCAGAATATAAAACTTGAGATGAAGACTGTTAAGAATAACAACGATTAATAATAACAAGAAATTGAATTGCAAATAAGGATTATTATTATTTCATTGATTTCTTGAAGTATTGTGATCTAATGCTATTTATAACTTCAACCCTTCTAAAATACATAAATAGTTAAACTAACTAAAACATAGTTTGAACACTTGACATATTGATCCCTAAACTTTACATGGGAGGGATTAATTCTAACATTTAGACCCCTTAATCACGAATATGTAAAGATAAGAGTCTTCCGATATTCAAATCTTCTGTCTTCATCTTTTCACGCCATTATTCTTTAATCCTTGAACTATTTCTTCCTTCCTTTCTTTGATTGTTGCGTTTTAATTATGTTTCACACGACTTACTTTGCTTCTCACGACTTCATTTGCTTCTCACGACTTGCTTCACATGATTTCACTTCGATTCTCACAAGCATTACTTCACACGATTTCACTTCGCTTCTCATGACTTGCTTCTCACAACTTTTCTTCACACGATTTCACTTTGCTTCTCACGAACATTGCTTCACACGATTTCACTTCGCTTCACATGATTTCACTTCGCTTCACATGAACATTGTTTCACACGATTTCACTTCTTTATTTAGATCATATCACATGATCAACTTTTGTCTTCTTTATAAAGACATTAAGAGGGTAGAGACTTCATCTTCACTTTCAACCAAGAGAGCCTTGCCATTCTTTTGTGTTTTCTATTTGGACATTCACAAGCATAATGCCCAACTTTTTCACATTTGTAACACATAACGCGAGCCTTATATTTTATGTCTATTGTGGGGTGCTCGCTATTATTTTCTTGTGGTTTATCGTAAAATCTTTCTGTCTTATAAGAGGTCTCCTCTCTATCTCGATAATTTTTCACGCCTCGTTCTCTCGACAGGTGTACCTCGTCAACGTTTTCTAAACTGTTGGCCACAACCATGTTCATTGTCGCGTCGCGTGAACTAGAGTTTATCTTGATAATCTGTCACAATTCCTCTTTTAGACTTAATCCTTTCTTCAAATGTTTTAAGCCTCTCGATGATATCATCTACGGGCACATTGTTTAGATCCGTAAATTGCTCTATTGAAGCAATTATCTGCAAAAATCTATCGGGCATAGATGTCAAGATCTTTCTTACTAACGTGGGTTGCTCAAATTTTGCACCACAACTCGTAGCCTTACTAAAAATTTTTGTTAGCCTCGTTGTGAAAGAATCAATAGTCTCATCTTCTTTCATTTGCAACTTATCAAATTCAGACTTGATGCTTTTTAACGGTGCCTGTTGCACTTGTGTTGCACCCGGATTGTCTCGTTTTAAGTGTATCCCACACTTCTCTTGCAGTTTTACATTCGACCACTTGCAGAAGTAGATCTTCTGATAGAGTTTGAAACAAAAATGCAATTGCACACTTGTCTTTCTTGACATCCGCACTTGTTTCACCAGTTGGCTCTATCGTTTCCCAAAGACCATTTGCATCTAATATGATCTTCATTCGAATTTACCATGTTGTATAATTTGTAGACTTTAACATAGGGCATTGGTAATTTGCAAGAGATAATCCCGACTCTTTATAAGTCACAAGGGAATTCTTATCCTTTAGTGTTTCCGACATGATCACCAATAAAGAATAATAATTATACACAAGGTATAATTTAAGGTTACAATAATAACCTTTTAAAAATTGTAAGAACCACAACAAAAGTTTACAAAAACAAAAAATGGTTATGTATGAATAAGGAACCAATCTTTGTATTGTCAAAAAATAAACCAAATAAAACTAGTGGATTCCAACGACCCAGTCTTGTTTAAACTTTGTTTTTTAAATATATAAAGAACAAATCCTTATTATTGATTTTTTAAGCAAACCAATTATGCAAACCAATTATCTAACAGATTATGATCCGATGCTTTGATAAATAATTTACTTGGTACTTTGGTAGGGGTATAATTTATCCAGAACAAAATTTAATAAATCACAACAAATGTGTTTCTGGGTATCTTTTGCATGACCGTGTGCAGCAACGCAACACAAAAGATGATGACGGTAGCTCGAAGTAAGGAAGATGTCGTTTTTCTAAAAGAAGACCGGGTTGATCCGAAGAAATATGCTTCAACCTCATGTGATACAAACACGTGGATTCTTGATAACGGGGCGAGTAACCACTTGATGGGAAAACCGGAATGGTTTTCCAACATCGATCGTAACAAGACCGGCAAAGTAAGTTTTGGTAATGGTTCGTGTGTTGAAATCAATGGTCGGGGCACAATAGTAGTAGAAGGTCAAAGGGGAGAACAACGAGCCTTGAGTGACGTTTATTTTATTTCATCTCTCAAAAATAATATTATAAGTCTCGGGCAATTAGACGAAGGAGGATGCAAGATCGGGATCCAAGACGGTATCTTATGGATATTCGAACAAGATGGAAGACTTCTAATCAAGGTACCGCGTTCCTTTAACCGGGTTTATAAAATTAATTTAAAGGTTGTTTCTCCGGTTTGCTTACAAGTTAATTTGCATAATATCGCATGCATGGATATGGCACGCTCGATTGGGGCATTTGAATTTCGATGCCCTTCGGGGTCTCTCGAAACTCGCGGATGGAATGCCAAGAATCAAACACCCGATGCAAATTTGTGATGCATGTATGCCAGGCAAACAAACAAGAACGGATATCCCGAAAGAATCTAATTATCGTGCAAATGTACCGCTCAAGCTCGTTTATGCCGATGTTTATGGCGCGATTACTCCCGAGACACATGGTAGCAACCGATACTTTTTACTAGTTGTTGACGACTACACCCGCTATATGTGGGTTTTCACGATAAAGACGAAAGACCAAGTTACGGGCTTACTCATAGATTTCGTGAAAAGGGTGGAAAAGAAACGGGCAAGAAACTCAAAACCATATGCACCGAAAATGGGGGTGAGTTTACATCCCATGTGTTGGAAGATTACTTTTCAAGTATAGGTGTGGCACATCAGTTTACGGCCCCGTACACCCCACATCAAAACGGGGTTGTTGAAAGAAGAAACCGAACCATACTTGGTACGACTCGAAGTTTGTTAAAGGGATGTCACTACCACAAGACCTGTGGGGAGAAGCGATTCAGCACTCGGTTTATTTACTAAACCGGTCACCAACAAAATCTTTGAAGGAAGAAAACCGAACCTTTCACATGTTAAAGTTTTCGGATACACGGGGTATGAAAAAGTCCTTGGTACCGGTCAAAAGAAGTTGGACGACCAAAGCATTGTGATGATTCACTTAGGTACTCAACCTGGAACAAAAGCCTACCGTATGTTTGATCCGGTCAAAAGGCGAGTACACGTTACGCGGGATGTTAAGTTTGACGAGTGTAAAAGGTATGCGTGGGCTGATCTTGACAAACAAGAGGGCGAAAAGGGTCCGGAATGGACTGAGTTTATTGTCAAGTGCGATATTGAACCCGAACCGGAGCAGGTGACAACCGGTTTTGACACCGGGTTCGTAGACCGTCATGACACCGGTGAGTTGGTTCGTATCAGAAACGGAAGTGAGTCGTCAAGTTCAGAAGGTGGCAGCCCACTTGGAAGCCCGACTAGGCTGAACACTGGCCTAAACGAAAAACCGTTACAAGTTATCCAGCCACGTCGAACTACTCGAAAGACGGTTTTACCCAAGAAATTTAGCGACTTTCTGGTTGAAGGTATACCGACATTCGCCGAGCAAGACCCGACAACCAACGAGGTAAATCTCCTATTATTATTCGATGATGAACCGGTAAATTTTCGAGAAGCGAATAATGAAAAACATTGGAGAAAAGCAATGGAAGCAGAGATCGAGTCGATTGAAAGAAACAAGACATGGCGGTTAGTCGAAGCACCACCCAAAGTAAAACCAATAGGTTTAAAGTGGGTCTATAAAATCAAAAGAGATGAAGCCGGGAAAATAACCAAGTACAAGGCCCGACTCGTAGCTAAGGGGTATGTTCAAAAATATGGGATCGATTTTGAAGAGGTGTTCGCACCGATGGCGAGAATCGAAACAGTTCGACTATTACTCACGTTAGCAGCAAACTGAGGTTGGGAAGTTCATCACTTGGATGTAAAATCCGCGTTTCTTCATGGTAATTTGAAAGAAGAGGTGTACGTGTTTCAACCGGATGGGTTTGTTAAGAAAGGTCAAGAAAGAAAAGTGTACAAGTTGGCTAAAGCGTTATATGGTCTACGCCAAGCTCCAAGGGCGTGGAATACTAAACTAGACGGGTCGTTAAACGAACTCGGTTTCACTCGATGAAACAAGAACAAGCGGTTTACAAACGGTGTTCCAGTCAAAGGCTACTACTCGTTGGAGTTTATGTTGATGATTTGATAGTCACGGGTACAAGTGTGCAAGTAATATCAAACTTCAAAAGACAAATGGAGTCATGGTTCGAGATGAGTGACCTCGGGTTGTTGCATTACTATCTCGGGATCGAAGTGAAGCAAAGCGATCATGGGATAACGTTAAAGTGAAGTGGTTATGCAACGAAGATCCTAAAAGAAGCAAGTCTTTGGGAGTGCAACTCGACTCAATTTCCTGTGGAACCGGGCTTAAAGTTGTTAAAGGAAGATGAAAATCCGAAGGTAGATCCGACTGGTTATAGAAAGATAATCGGAAGCTTGCGGTATTTAACTCATACAAGACCCGATTTGAGCTACTCGGTTGGTTATGCAAGTCGGTTCATGCAATCACCAACTCAAGCTCATGCTCAAGCGGTTAAATATATTCTCCGATATCTAAGAGGTACACTAGACTTTGGTATTACTTACTCGAGAGGCGGAAATAGTATGTTGCACGGGTATAGTGATAGTAGTCATGCGGTGGATATGGATGATGGTCGGAGCACCTCAGGTTTGATTTTCTAATATGGTACATCACCGATATCATGGGTTTCTTATAAACAAGGAACGGTGGTGTTATCATCATGTGAGGCTGAATTTATGGCAGCTACATCGGCTGCATGTCAAGCCTTAAGGCTTCGGGGTTTGTTGTCAGAGATGACCGGAGAAAAGGAGGAAATCGTGACGTTGAAGGTGGATAATTCATCGGCTATTGCCTTGATGAAGAACCCGGTTTTTCACGGGAGAAGCAAGCACATCAACACACGGTACCATTACATTCGGGAGTGCATCGAGGGAGAACAAATCAAGATGGAGCATGTCAGTGGAGATTTGCAAAGAGCAGACATTCTTACAAAAGCGTTGCCACGGTTGAAGTTTAACGAGATGCGAAGCTTCATCGGTGTCACAAGATTAGGGGGGGGGGGTGATTGTTAGTGTAATCTTGCGTAAGTGCGAGGACCTAGTTGTCGTACTTACAAACCTAGGGGGTTTTTGAGCTAGTTTTTCTCCTATTCTTGTCTAACAAGTAATTGTATGGTTATAAATAAAGTTTATTTGTAATCAAGTATTCACAACTTATCAATCAATACAATAAAGGTTTAGACTCGAAATCTTATTGTCTTCGTGGTGTGCCCCCCTTTTTAATTTCCAGTAACACAATCAACAATAAAACAAAAGTTTATTGTTCTACCACTCACAAACACAAACCAATTGGTGAATAAAAAAACAAATCTGATTGTTTTCCCTTTTGTTTTCAATTATTACCAGAACTAAGAATGACACCAACGTGTTGTTTCATAAATTAAATCGATTCCAATTGATAATCGTATTTCAACAAATGAAAAACCAATAATTCAATCGATTATGGCAATCCAATTTCACGGACGATATAATAATAACTTTCTGAACAAATCAGAATAAAATCACGAACATGTGATTTATGATTTGAAATCCTATTTTCTGATTGTTTCCCACAATCAATTCCAATTCAAAGCCTCTCACTTTCTGATGGAATTCTAGAATCGATTCAAGAATCGACTATTAATGATCAATTTCAATTGAGCACAAACGTGACTCTGATGCCAATTATTGCCCAGAATATAAAACTTGAGATGAAGATTATTAAGAATAACAACTATTATTAATAACAAGTAATAAGACTATTATTTCATTGATTTCTTGAAGTATTTATGACCATCGTTCATGTCTATTTTTTTTTGAACGGTGACTTTCATAGTGGTTGAATAATCAGCCACAACTTTCGGATAGAGCCCAAACCGTCTCACTCGGGCCAAGACTATGTTGTCTTAACCGGGCCCACGCTTGGCATTCGAGTTTGGCTAGGCGTTCTAAGAGAAAATTTCGAGCCCCCTGTCACTTGACAGGAGTTGTCCGCCCACAAGGGCAAGCTCTTTGGGAAGAGACACTCTAATAGAAAACTCGTGTCACCATCAAGATTCGAACTTGAGAGGCCAACTGGCATCAAGCTCTTACCCATCATTTGGCTGGCCACTTGAGCTAGTCGAAGTTCATGTCTTGTTATCTAATGCTATTTACAACTTCAATCATTCTAAAATACATAAATAAATAACAAAACTAACTAAAACATAGTTTGAACACTTACATAACTAACTCCTTATAAACTTAATTTACATGAGAGGGATTAATTCTAACACGAAACTAGTGCCTGGAATGGGTTTCTCTTATATCAAAGAGTTAACATCCACCTTATATCAAAACAAAAGAATGAAATCCAACCAATTGTGGTGTATATAATCCCACCAGCTTAATCGCAAAAGCACATTCATTTTACAAAGACAAAAGTGAGTATTTGTATATAGAAAACTTAATTGAAACATTGTTTTCCCGAACTTAACCTATTTTGATGACATAAACTTCATTATATTACATGTCTTGCAACTGTATGGCAAAATAAGTGTATTAGACAATAAACATCGAAAGAGCTTTTAATTTCATCATTGACTAATGCTATGAGTATTAAAACTCAAGAATGCTGATGATGATTCGCCATAACTTAGCATAGATAATTCCTCCCCATACAACACGGGACCGATATTCGTTGGAACAACAGAGGGAATGTGCGACCTTCGTATGGTTTCTAACTCTGTAGCAACTTCTTTCATTGTTGGTCTATACTTTCCATTCATATTTAAGCATCGCATTGCTAGGTTTGCTACAATAAGAAGCTCGTCCCTAGTACCCTCTTTAAGCACTGTTGCATCAAAAATAGACATAACCCGCCCTTCGTCCATAGCCAACATAAAGTGTGTAGCCAAACTTCTGTTTTCACCAAATCTAGTTAAAGAAATTGGCTTTTCTCTAGTTAAGAGTTCAACTAAAACAACTCCAAAACTATAAACATCACTCTTTTCAGTGAATTGGCTAGACTGAAAATACTCGGGATCAAGGTAGCCAAATGTACCTTTAACTAATGTAGTCAAATGAGTTTGATCTATAGAGACGAACCTTGAAGTTCCAAAGTCGGAAACTTTTGCCCTGTATTTGTCATCCAAAAGTATATTGGTGGTTTTGATGTCTCTATGGTATATTGGAATAGAAGTTGCTGAATGCAAGTAAGCAAGTGCTCCTGCAACCTCAGTAGCTATTTGTAATCGCATGTCCAAAGATATTATGAACTCATCGGTTTCATTGTGAAGCTGATCATACAAGGTACCATTCGGAATAAACTCAGAAACAAGGAGAGGGACGTCTGTCTCTAAGCAACACCCTAAGAGTTTGACCACGTTCCTATGATTGATTTGGGATAAAACAAGCACCTCATTGATGAACTGCTCTAACTGGCTTTCATCAACTATTTTTGATTTTTTAACCGCTACAATCCTTCCATCCACCAACATCCCTTTATAGACCGTACCCTGACCTCCTCGACCAAGAATCCGGTTTTCATTGAAGTTGTCAGTGGCCTTCTGCAACTCACGTGATGTGAAATGTATTGTTTTATCAACAAAAGACGGGTCGGCTTCTTCTTGCTGTTTTAGAAGTAAACCACCGTTGCGTTTAAAAAATCTTTTTCTTTGTCTTCTTGCTTTTGTTTTTTTGATCACTTTGTACAATAGATAGCCAATTGCAACAAGAAAAAGCAAACCCATGCTTATGCTAACACCTAAATGAAGACAAGTACAAAGTCATTCGCTAGTAAGTAGACGTAATAGCATCTCAAATTCCCTAATATTAATGTCTGAATCTGTTTAGAATTTCTAAGTATTGCAAATTTGTTACAACCACAATTAAAGTATTTATTCACTGACTGGTTTATATTTTCCTAACTTTCTCAAATCCATCAGCCATTTTCAACCGTTTGGAGATCTTTTAACATATTAGGCATGGGATTTGACATTTGGCAGCCAAAACCAACTCAACGTTTGGGGAAGGCTCATGTACATTTTAATCTTAACATGAGAACGTAGGAAATAATGCCAATTATAAAAAAAAATGAGAACGTAAGAAACAATAACAACTACAATACCAATATACATAAACAATGATTTGTAATAATAAAGAAAAAAACCTAAAAATTACAATAAAAGAATCAAAATCAAGAACAAAATAATAACAACATATACCAACAAATACTTATAACAGCAAAAGAAAAAATTTAATAATAACAACAAAATATAAATCAACAAATACTTATAACGTCTCATACTCGAAAATTAGCAAATATGAACAAAAAATAACAGCAAACACCTATAAAAATAAACCTAATAATAACAACAAATTCGTTCTCACTATTTTCATGTTAAGAATAAAATGTATTTGATCCTTTTTCTAGATTATAAATCAAATAAGGTTGTAAATGGATTAAAGAAAAGACGATACCTAGAAGTACACCCAGGGACATGACTGGTTTTCTTTCTTTATCATTATAACAAGTGATGTTCTGACTATAAACTAAACCGTCAACGTCATATATGGTGTCAGGATAACAGTAACCTCCATCATCTACGCACCTTTTACACTCCGCAGGGTCATCATCTATAAAACCATCTATTAAGAGGAAGTCCCATGTTAGAAAACAAACAAAAAGAAATTATTACATCTAGTAGCCAGTGGTTGATTTGGAGGGTGCCCTTGGAAGGGCTACGTTGGAGCTTCCAGCATTTGGAGTGGTCGTCTATCGGGGACTACTTTATGAATTTTATATCACATCAGGGCCGGCCCAGGCCCAGGCCCATGGCAGGGTAGTCGACCGTCATAGGCCCGACCACCCGGTAGGCCCGAAATTTTTTTTAAAAAAAATTTATATTTTATAAAAAAAAATTTGTTTAGGCCCATGTGTAAATTGTATATAGCCCAGTCTTCTGAAAATTTGTTCAGGCCCATTTAGTGATTAACGATTCATGGAACGGAAGTACGGAACTACGGAAGTATGAAAGGTTTTTAAAAAAAAATATTTCATACCAGAGACTAGAGTACCAGACCAGACACCACAAAAACTCCAAAAGGCAGCCAGCCACCAACCACCGCGTCACCGCGACCGCCGGCAGCCAGCCAGCCACCAGACACCAGTACCACCACCGCAGCCGGCTCCAAAGTCCAACCCTGCTCCGACAGTCCGACTCCGTCAGTCCGTCGAGTCGTCGAGCTACCAGCGCCAGGTTAGTTCTGAGTTCTAACAATCTGACTTCTTGTTTATTTGTTTAGTTTTATACTTATATTATAAAAGTTAGTGAGTTATGGAGTTAGCCAGTTAGGGTTAGTAACATACTAACAGTTGTCAGTTTTATTATAAAAGTTGTTGAATTTTTGTTTATCAGTTTATGTCAACAGTAGGTTTGGTTGTTAATTGTTACTTTGTTTTTGTTTATTGAAGTAACACATATATATTATTTTTTAGGAAAATGCCTCCTAAATAAAAATACCTATCCGGTAATGAAAAACACAAAAAGAGGAAACGTGATGAAGAAATAAGAAAGTGATGTGTTGAGAGTGATGGCTTGGCGATGATATGTATTGAGAGTGATGTGTTGGAAAGCATAGATTATCAAGAATTGATCGAGAGTTTTGTTTCAAAAAATGCAAGGTATGTAAATTAGATTATTTTGCTACAATATTTATGTTTTGTGTATTGAAATTAATATTATCATCGTATGATTTGCTTTTTTATTTGCCTTATCGAGTTTATATTTTACTTAAGTCTTAAAGGCCCAAATTTAGATTCGCCTTCGGCCCAAATTTTTTTTTGTGTTTCTCGGAGCCGAGCCTGTATCACATCTAGAGATCAACAAATGGTACCGAGTATCGGTACCATACCGTATTAGGTATTTTCGGTACCAATTTAGTACCCACCTTTTATGGTTTTTGGAACCGGTGCTTTTGATGTCGGTATTTTGCCATATTGTTCCCTTCAAATACCGTATCCTATCGGTACACTTTTGGTAAAAATACAGATACGGTGCGAGCTCACTTGAAATCATATCAACTTTTGTTTTTAAATCATTTAAAATTCTAATAAAGTAAAATAAATTTTCTATTTTTAAACAATAATTGATGATAGAAATCCATTTAAAAAAAATAATATGTTTTTACACTGGCATTATAGAAAAACTAGATTTCAATAATTTAAGTTATTATCTATCAGACAATATTAATTCCAACTAATAATAATGTACGTGGCTATTAGAAAACTCAACTTTTAATTTTGTTATGTATAATAATCTCAGTTTAATAGATTGTTAACTATATTTAGTTTTTATGACGTGACAGATTGTTAACTATATTTAGTTTTTATGACGTGACGTGATATGGCATGTGACGTGGCAAACCTCTTTGGTAAAATAAATAGATTATAAATATTTATTATTTCCAAAACCAATCATATATTGGCTAGGATAAAATAAAAGTTATTTTTTTAGGAACGCTAAAAAATAATCATAGCAATTTATATTTATTATATTGGTTAGGATAAATTAAAAAGTTAGTTTATTATAAGAAGGCTGGAAAATAATCATAGCAATTCAAATTTGTAATGAATGGCAAGATTAAATGAATGGAGTTCATAAAGACAAAAAGATATTAGGGGTGTTATGATTATATTGTTTTTTTCTTCATTGTGTTTTATAAAATTGTATCTTACTAAATTGTGTTGTATCAAATTGTGTTTTATGACGATTGTTTTTCCGGTGACCATTTTTCGACGTTGAATTTCAATTGACTTTTTTTTTGCAACCATTTTCCGGTAGTGACGGGCAATGGAGTGGCGGTGGTGGTTTTTCTAGATCTAAGAAGCGTTTGGTTGGCATGAATGAGAAGGGAAATGAATAAGACATTGCAAGCGAATGAAAAAAGGGTGTTGGCTAGTCAATAAAATGTAATCAACGATTACACATGTAATCCAATTCCATCAAATCCATTCATCCTCACCCCATCATTTTTTTTCATTTCATTCCTAGTCCACTTTACTCTCTAGATAATACCACCTAAAAACCACCACTACAGCCGCTACATGGCCACCATCACCATCGCCGCTACCACTTGACCACCACCACCGTTGCGATCACCACTTGACTGACGTCGCCACCGCCACCACCACACCACCTCCACCACCGCTACCATCTCCAACTCCATACCCCCACCGCCGCCATCACTGTCGTTTCCTCACCACCAGCATTGTCGCTGCTGCAACATTTCAGATCTTTCGTATTTTTTACCCGATTCGCGAATATAATTCGGACCGTTCGCATCAATAAAATCGTTCATTTAGTAGTATTTAATTATGTTTAATTTAGTTTATAATTTCATAACTTTTAATCATACCAAATAATCCTTAGAAACTCTTAAAATCGATTAAAATGGCTAAAAGATGCATTTTTGGAACTTCATGGACTAAAAGTGTCAAAATATCAAAGTTCGGTGGAAGTGACCCTTAGCGTAGGGCGAAGGAACAACCCTATGTTCCTTAGCGCCGTGCAAACCAACAGTTTGTGCAACCAAACTCGTTTAAGATCCTTGTTGAATGCTAAATATTTCCCTAATCGATCCTAAATCACGAAAATTGAGCTTCAAGTTTATTAATCTGCTGTTGAAAAGTGTCTAGGTTTGTTTCATGTGATTTCATCAATATATTGGAGATCACAAGGCTCAATTTTGTCATCAATATATTATTCATTTACCTAAACGAATCGATTTCTTGTTTAACAAGTTGAACCACTGACTATTTAACCAAACCACACCTCCAAACCTTAAATTGTTACTGAAATATCATTATCCACCATTTTACCTTAGCCGCCATAATCCGGTTTCTAGTGTTTTCATCTTCAAGATCAAGCTATCGGTTGACTTTGACGTTTTCTGGCGTTTTTCATTATTCTAAGCACTTTTCGGGTAAGTTGTCTTCTGCAAGTTCGTTCAATATTATTCAATGATCATTAACACTCAATCAATTTATGAGATTGAAGGAATTTAACGGGTCAATTGGAATCAGATCCGTTTAAGAGTAAATTGGTCAACAAAGTTGACTAATCAATTTCTATTACTTATGCTCGGAACTAGATTTAGGTACAGAAGACTTTTTTATTCACCATTAGATTTTGAGTGTACTGGTTAGAACCCGACTCCCGGTTTGAATTTCAGATTCTGAAAAGTACCAGCTTGCTTAAATCTTTAAAATCTCATAACTTGAGTTTTACATATCCAATTAACCTGATTTTAATCGCGTTGTTCCCGTTTTTATTATATTTTATCATCTCTAAATTTTAGGTTGTTTGGGTTAACTCAGCCAGCACGTTGAAAGTTTGGTTTCTCGTTTATTTTTATTATCTCCTAATCTCTCTTAAGTAATAAGGTGAGAAGTCATTCCCCACATGTTACTGATTTAAACGTGTTGAGGAAATATGTGTACATAGTAGTATTTACATATTATATTATATACACACTAGCAAACTGTGTACAATTTTTATTTGTTAATTAAATGACTAATTGCTACTTGTTTATTTGTTTTATTTTATCACATTCGGAGACGTCCATCATAATCACATTATAGTATGATCATACGACTGTCATAGTAGCCATAGCCTGTGTTTGTGAGACATGGTCAGCCGACACCCTTTATTTGCTCGTGGTTTGATTGATTTATACTCACAATATCAGTTTTGCTCTTTTATTTATATTATTATTATATTAATAACTGGTGACTTTCTTACTCAAACTTGTGTTGACATATTATATTATTTTGTATGCATTTGTAGGTTATCATTTGGTTTGAAGCTAAGGTGAAGAAACATTTAAAGATACCTTAGGATAAACTTAATAACAAGACTATTGGTGTTTTAATAATGTTTTGAGATATTTGGTTGTTTGGGATTAAATTGTAATTTTCTTTGAACGTGGTGTATTTGGATGAAATTTTGGTTATTTGAAATAATTAATTAGATATGGTCACATTTAAATTGGGAGGAAGAGAGGAGACGAGGTCTTGGGTTCAAGTCCCATAAACAACAAAGATTAAAAGTGCAATTCTCTGTTTAAATAAATAATAACAACGAAATAAAATACTTACTATCATTATGCTTGCACCCATCTATTAAATAAGTTGTTCCTTCTCTTGACCATGCATTACATGCCCATGTATCCACTGTAGTTCCATTAAACATATCCAACACAATTCTTTCACGGGGTTCACCAAAACAACAAGTTACGTTATCTGAGTCCGTTATAGTCCACAAAAGTGATATAGGAATAAAAGAGGCATTCCTTATAGAAGTAAATGGGTTAGAAAACCATCTTTTTTCAGATAAATTTTCATCCTCCACCAAGAAGGCAGACCCACAACCTCCAGTTTCATTTTCTAAGCCTGTGATCTTGACAGTGTACGACTTGAGAAAATGAGGAATCGCAGTCTGACAACAACCGATTCCAAAACATTTTTTTCTTTCACTGAGTGTAGCATTGCGACAAGTTGTTGAACACCCTGTGAGCACACTCCCATTATCTCCCATCAAAGCAGCAGTACCACACCCCTAAAAAAAAAATTTATTGTGTGATTTGGAATACCAGAAGGGGCTACTACTAATATCAACACCCATAATCTCACTGTTATTTCGAATTGGGGGTTGGCAATCCGAGTGGTTGAGTGTAGGTAGATATTTGATACTAACATTGACTATTTGATCATCCAAGTTTACACTCAAGACTTCTAGGTGGTTCAGCGCGGGTAGATATGGTCTTGATGAGTTGCAATTAACGATGTACCACTGGTTTAGAGAACAACTAGCACCAATTCCAAAAGGGTATGGAATTATCACGTTCCCGCACGTATCATTGCACCCTTTCTTGGCGTATTTTGGAAGTACTACTGGAAGGAAAAAAAGAGTAATTGGTAAGCTTGAAATATTTCTAAAGAATAAAGATAAGTATGTGGGTGCCTACAGCTCCAGACCCACAACTTGGAACATCAATTGTTTTCAACATCACATTATATCAGCAAACGGTGGTCGTAGTGAACGGTTGGTTTGCGGTTTATATCGGCAAACGGTGGTTCGCGGTTTATATCAGCAACTGGGCATATGAAACCAGAAAATACTGTAAATTAATCTAATTGCAATATGGTTCATTTTGTAATCTTTGTTGTTATTATTTCGCGTCCTAGATCTTCCATTAATATTTACCATTTATGTGGCTAAAATTATCATTTTTTATTTATGATCATCTCAAGTATCATAATATGTTGGTTTTTAGTTAAAATTGATGGTACATTTAAATTATTAATTATTTTAAACTAAATTTATTATTAAAGTTTAAACTGTGAAACCAAACTGGAACCAGACCTTAGTAACGATTCGGTTTCAACTTTCAATGGTTGAGTTTGGTTTTGGACGACAAAAAATCAGCATTAACGGTTGGACTCACAAGTTTAACTTAAAAACCATCAAAACCGACATTGAACACCCCTACGTAACATATTAATTTATTTAAAATGAAAAAAAAATTACAACAATATCATATCCAAATTAAAGAGAATAAAATACTCGTTTTTATGGTGCAATTTTTTAAAAAAATATTAACGTATGAAAAGGCTACAGTCATTTAAAAATCATGGGTGAGAAGTTAGTTTACAAGTTAAATTAAAAACATATTATGGTTAAAGATGAAGGACTAAACTTGTAACTTGAATGAATTGTGTTTAAAAGACATGCTTACCCTTACTAACACATGTACCTCATGCTTTAAGTGTTGTAAATTACTTAAAAATGGGTGTCTTAATTTGCCCTTGTTTGGTGTATTATATATAGTATAGATATAGGATTGATTTCTTTTGATAACCACTTTGAGTTTTAAGAACTCGAAAAAACTCAACGTAACAATTTTTTTTTTCGAATTTTTTTTACACATGTGTAATACGTAAGTGTAAGTGATGTAAAAAAAATTACGGTATTTTTTTACACACCGAATCGACTTTTTACACATGTGTAACTAACGCTTAAACTTGTGTAATTATCAAAAATACTTATTCTCTCTCATGCTTCATTTTTTAATTGAATTTAATCTCAGCCACATATTTCATATCATTTAATTAAATGTGTGGTTCAAAATTGAGTTCTTAAAGTTCTTAAAACTCACAATGGTTCTCAAAATAACCCTCCCATATATATATATATATATATATATATAGATGAGGAGGGTTATTTTGAGAATCTTTTGATTTAAGAAAAATTTAAGAACTCAATATGGACCACACATATAATTAAATGAGTATAAAATATGTGGCTGAGAATAAATCTGATTAAAAAATAAATCAGGAGAGAGAATAATATTTTTGATGATTACACAAGTTTAAATGTTAGTTACACATGTGTAATAAGTTGATTCGGTGTGTAAAAAAATACCGTAATTTTTTTTACGTTACTTACACCTACGTATTACATGTTTGTAAAAAAAATTCGGAAAAAAAATTTTGTTACGTTGAGTTCTTTCGAGTTCTTAAAACTCAAGGTGGTTCTCAAAAGAAATCAATCATATATATACACACACACACACACACTAGTTTTTATCCCTCGTATTACGGGGGCTGTTAATACCGTAGAAGAAAACGATCGAGTTATCTTGCGAGACTTAAATTTGTACCCGTGTTGAACACAAATCCTTAACCAAACACTGTCCGTCTCATCTCGTCTCTTGTATTTTACTGTTTATTTCTACTACAAAGGTATTGTAAGTTATTGCTTTATTTCTGATTTGTGAACTGTGATTTACATTTAAGTGTTTTTATTTATTAAATATACAATCGGTTTTCTATAGAGAAGAAAGCTACACCAAACTACTCTGGGTGCAGTGGGTGCAACCTTTTGAAGGAAATTGAACACTCGCAAAATCATCTTCATCTTTATGTCGGTAGTTTCTCTTAAAACAATTGACATCTTTTTTTTTAATTAAAATTAATGTAACCAGTTTTTGTTTTTAAACCTACATTTAGGGGGTTCATAACCCATGGTTCTTTCTCTCCAAATTATAAATAGGGTTATTTTAAATACTTTCAACTTTCACTTGTTGGTCGGGAACATTCTAACTAATGAAATACTTATCACCACTCCCAATTTTCAGTTTATATTCTCCTGGCACTCCCAAACTAACGTGAAACTTAGTTTTTTTTTTTTTTTTTTTTTTGATGATGATGTAGCATTTTTTGAAATCGCTTGGGAGTGTTGGAAGAAAAGGGGAAAGTTGGGAGTGGTTGTAAAACATTTCGTTTGTTGTTGGTGTTCCCGACCAACAAGTAAAAGTTGAGAGTATTTAAATTCAATAACCCTTATATTAATATTATTTTTCTATTATTGTTTTTGAATGATAACTTTGAATACTTCGTTTTCCATAATAATAGAACTTGGGCCCTATAATCATGACAAAGAAAAATTGGCATATACATCCGGTGGAAGACTTGGAACTTGGAAGTCTACCCTTAATTAGAACCACAATCTGGAAAGATTTCAAGATATAATTGACTGTAAAGTTTAATTTTTAGTCTACCTGATACTAATCTCTCTCTCTCATATTATTTTTCTATTATTGTTTTTGAATGATAACTTTGAATACTTCGTTTTCCATAATAATAGAACTTGGGCCCTATAATCATGACAAAGAAAAATTGGCATATACATCCGGTGGAAGACTTGGAACTTGGAAGTCTACCCTTAATTAGAACCACAATCTGGAAAGATTTCTAGATATAATTGACTGTAAAGTTTAATTTTTAGTCTACCTGATACTAATCTCTCTCTCTCGTTTTTTTTTCTTCTGTTAAATACATGGATGCTATGTACCACTATGAAATACTAGTTATGCACGTATTAGTGTATTAATGCTTTTGACGTATAACGGAAGCATGACAGTAACAGAGTTTGATAAGACTGAATAACAAAAAAGTAAATGAGGGCGGATATCTCAGTTTGGCGGGCGTTAACAAAATTTTAGAATAAAAATTTGTTAAATAAATGTAGAAAATAAAGACATAAAGACATGCGTAATTAAGGCAGCCAATGATTTACGTGTGTTAACAGAAGTAAAAAATATGAGAAAGCCAAAATTGGGGAAAACTTGGGTAGCTTTTCTAATGGAATTTGGTTGAGATAATTGGGTCAAACTGTTCAAGGCGTTTGCCATCCTTTTCGTCTATAGAATTTTCTATGAGCTGCTTGCGAGCCTTGTTTATTCTTATCCCTTGATCAAGTCGTCTGCAAACTACTAGATCAGCTCGATCCGTACCATAAACAAAAATATATATATATTTGATTCTTCTCCAGTAATTTAATTATTTATGAAGACATGCATATTAAATTATACATGTTTTTTTAATTCACTTTTAGTAATAGACAAGCATATGCTTGATGTTTTATATTTGATGATATATTGTATCACTATTTAGTAAGGCTAAGAATATTGATCATGGTCTTGATAATATTTATTTCATGTTGATTATATGTTCGGTTATATTTTTAATTAGTCAGTTGTGATCGAAGTAATATGGTTATGAAAGATAATAGCTAAATATCATGTTATATCAAATCACGTTATTGGATGAATCAATTAGATAGTCGTATTATTATTAAATACATTCAGGTTGTTTGTTCCATTTCCTTAAACTGGTTTCACAATTTTATTGGATGAATCACTTTTGAGGAATCATACTAGATTTTCAAAGTTAATATTTCAAGATATAAGCAAAATCACATACTAATTATTTTATAATTACAGGTATATGTCTTTATGTAAACATAAAGTATTTATTTTGAATACGTTGGTAGCTGGGTCCTTGGTTGGGACATGAAGATAGATATATTAATTGCCGTGTGCATCCTGTCGAAGACTTGCTTGCAAGTCTACGCTTAACAGACCCACATGCCTTTTAGATAAAATCTGGAAATAAAATATCTATAATAATGATTATAAATCTTCATATTTTGGCTTGATTTATTTCCAACTATAACGGTCGCTTTTGTTTCTTTTCATAGTCATTAGTAGAGGTGCAAATTCTAACCAATTGATCGCATTGTAATTGAAACTGACCCACGCTCTGGTTATTAACCAATATAGGAGAAATTGGCGTGTAACCAAAAATACCATACATTAAGGACTGGTTTGGAGTTTTTGAGCAAAAGCTGATTTAAAATTGGTTAACAGATCGAAATCAATTTTATTTTGTCAAACGGTAATGACATTTGAAACACAGTTTCTATATAGCCGTTGATGACATTTAAAACTCAGATTTTGGTTATTTTAAAACTCAGCTTGGTGCCAGAATTTCAAACATTTCTTAGAGGCACTTCAAACTCCACTTTGAAATATTATGTGGACAAACATTGCAACGCGGTAAAAATAACCTGGCTTGTGATCAAGCACAACTGTCAATTGCAGGTGTTTGGAATTTCACCATTGATACGGTTCATGAAGGCTTTGCCGATTTTGTTATTCAGGAAAGGTTTCCGTTTAATCACTTTGACAACACGTGCTTGACTAGGACGAATGGATGATTAAAAAGCGCTCCAACTTCCCTTTGAAGTAATTGTTTAAACAAATAAAATAAAAGAAGCTAAAAATCGATTTGTTGTTGGTTTTAAAATTTTAAAGCTGGTGTTTACTTTACTATTGATGTTTGGTTGGCTCCACATTGTTTATTGAAACCGTACCTTTGCGTTACACATTTGGATAATCTAGATATCTGTTAAATTGTGAAGCGTTTAAACTTTAGATTAATTGGATGTCCACACAGTGCATATAATATTTATATATTTTGGAAAGTATGAGAAAAGTTTACAAATCACAAGACCGAATTTTTTTTCAAACATTTACTTTTAACTAGTATAATGCAAGCGAGGTTTCGAAAACTAATGTTAAAATACTAACCGATTTGTAACGATGCTTTATTTCATAGTATGTATTGCACACGTTATTAACTTGGTTGTGGCGGACACTACCCGCTAAGGAAATATATGATATAGTGGATATTTTGAAAAAAAGTTATGGGGCATTTTCAGAGTTAGTAGAGATAGATATCAAAATACAAAGCTTTTGTCCAGAAATAAAATCCCGCTATTTAGGTTCGAATTCTACATGAAAATGTTTTACAGCACGCCAAAAAAAAAGAAAAAAAAAGAAAAGGTTTACAAATGTTCAATGAAACTTGTCGTTAATTTTGGGGTTCATAGATTTTGTCTCTAGTTTAACTTGGGCAAATGTTCAAAAATGGAACAATCAACAGGACATGTTAGTATTTTTTTTTTAAATCTTATATTTAGGGGTGTTTGGATTACAGTCTCTAATCCCGTTATTTTACTGTAACGTTTTTTTATTTTATTTTTTGAATTTTATCAGTACCCTACTCTTACAGTATTGTCATGAGCTAGATCATCATATCGATAAATGATTGTGCTTAACGTCGGAAACTACTGCCTTGGAATGGGTTTCTCTTATCAAAGATTAACATCCATAAAGCAAAAGAATGAAATCCAACCAGTTATGGTGTATATATCCCACCGGGTTAATCACATAAGCATATTCATTTAATCAATCAATCAATCATACCCAATATTTCCTACAAATAGCCTAAGCTATTAGTAGGGTTTGGGGAGGGTGAGATGTAGACAAACCTTACCTCTATCTCTAAGAGTAGAGATGCTGCTTCCGGCGAGACATCCAACTCGAAAGTAAATAGATAAACAAATAAAATAAAATAAAATTATACAACATAAAATAAAAGAATAGTAGTAGATCATAAACTAAAACGATATGATATTAGTATGTTTCAAGCAACATTTCATTATAGATAAACTAACACAAAACTAAGGTAAAAATTACAACAACAATAATAAAGGCCATAACAAGAAATAGCCCCTCCTCCTAAAGGCCGTGAACCTTAATTCTACGTCTCCAGAAACTCTTATCCTCAACATGTCCTCAGAAAGGTGCAAGTCTAGCAAATCACGCCTAATCCTCTCATCCCAAGTCAACTTGGGTCTACCTCTACTCCCATCTATAAAAAGAGTTTCCACTGATCTAACATGAGCCGTTGTCTGTCTCCATTTTACATGTCCAAATCATCTCAATCTGCCTTCCCTTATCTTATCTGATATGCTAGCCACCCCTAGTCTTTCCCGAAAAAAACCTCGTTTCTTATTCGGTCTAACCTTGTGTGCCCACACATCCACCTTAGCATCCTCATTTAACAAATGAAAGTGAGTATTTGTATATAGAAAATTAAAACATCATTTTCCCGATCTTAACCTAGTTGTGATGACATAAACTTAATTGTATCAGATGTCTTGCAACTATATAACAAAAGAAGATTTTTATAAAATAAATGCCGAAAGATCTTTTTGCATCATTGACTAATGCTGCTATGAAACTCATGAATGTTGATAACGGATTTGCCATAACTTAGCTGTGACATTTGTCATTTTCGGTTTGATTTGTATTCGTATTTGTATTGTAAACTTGATTTGTTTTGTTTTTCGGATCCTTCGATCATAATAATATAGTGTATTTTAAGTAATAATCATGTTTGATACTTGTCGTTTTTTCTTTTAAGGCCCTTAACGGTGTTTAAAATGCTTATTTTATGCTCAAAACGACCTAAAACGAATTACATGGACCAAAGTTGCCAAAAACCAACCAAGATAAATCCCATAAATATTTTACCAACTATAAAACATATTTTTGTCCAGATTTATTTTGATTATTTTGTTTAAATTAAAGTTATGTTAATTATTTTATTTAAATTAAAGGTTTTACTTTAATTCAAAAGCAACCAATGAACATTTTTGCATGAGATTCTATTGGTGTAGCCTTGACACACTCTCGAGCCTTTCTCCACACAATTGGCCTATAAATACAAGTGAGTTTCACTTATTTTCAGCTACTAACACTTCATACTCTCTCTATTTTTTTAGATTGCAAGGTTTCTTTCCCTTTTGTTCTTGACGGTTTGGCTTTTAAAGGCAAACATAAGCTATTTATTTCTTTTTAATCCGATTTGAGTAATTAAAACTCAATTTTTTATATTTTTTTATGTTGTATTACTTTATTTTATTGTTATCGTTTCCCTTCTTCAACAATGGTTTATGCCATCCTAAGGCAAGTTTTGCATGTAAGGGCTATTTTGGTTCATTTGGACATTTTAACTCGTTTAAGCTTACTGTTTCGTTTAAGTTATGAGTTTACAAGTTTTTATATTAGTTCTATGGTTTTGTGTGATTTGGTGACCAACCTTGGTCTCATGCCAAGTCATGGACCGAACCATAACCGAACTCCCGTTTAAGCATTTTATTTAAATGATTAAACCGAGTTGCATGTAAATTATAAGTTCCTAAGCTCTGTCATTTACTTTTCATATTTGGTGTTATGATATGGATTTGTAGAACCAAACTTGGTTACATACCAAGCCTTTAACCAACCAAACGAACTAAACTGAGCTCACTTGCTTAAACATAGTAGTTGTGTTTCGGGCAACCGAATTTCATATTCTTCTTTTATATTTTGTTGTAAACTGATTTATAAATGTTTTCTCAGAATAATTGGCATGTCGAATCCAACTTGATCTTATAACAAGCTTGGACTGATAAAACCGAACACTCGTTTAACATTGACGTTTGAAGTTCTTCCGATAGAACTTCTAACTCGGTTAAGTTTCGGATTTAAATGAGTTATCTCATAATATTTATCACTTTGGAATTTCGGGTTCGAACTTGACAACTTATCAGCACCCGAATCGACTAAACCGAACACTCGTTAAAATCTCGTTTTGGTATTTATTTAACAAAGGGTCGTGCACTATTGCATTAAGCCAATCCTCTCATGTTTACTTAACAAATCTTAAGTAAAACCAACGGATAGAACACTAGGACTCAATCTCGGGTTAACTTTTCAAATCGTTACTTTCAATACTTAAGTCTTTACACTTTTAAACCCCAAAACCTTGTTTACTTATTTTGTTTTGTCATTTTATTTTACTTTAAGTTTTCTCAAGATACAATACTAACTCAAGGATCTTTCAATCTAGGATTCGCACGTTAACTCGTTGAGCTCGTTTTCTTGAAGTTTTCTTAAACCAATCTTCACCAAAGTCACTCATTCCATGTGAGTAAAATTCATTCTCGTTTTCATGTTTTTACTTTGGGGGTAGCGTGCATACTTATCAAACAAAAATGATTTAAGATATTAGATCCTCAAACCACAAACTCTAGGGTGTATGATGCTTTTCATAATGCCCGATTGTGGGTGTGCTTGGCAAAACTAGCTGCTAGCTGTAGCTAGAAGCTGGTGGCTTGAAGCTGGTAGTTGTAGCTTTTTAGATATATTTAGATGTTTAGCAGAGTAGCTGAAACTTTTAATAAAATGTATAAAGTACTAAAATGATTATAACTAAAAACAATAATAGTAAATGTATTTATTTTGGAAGATTATTTAAGTAAATTAAAATACTAAAAGCTTGTAGCTCTTTTTTAACGATACTAATAGAAGCTTTAGGGTATGTTTGGCAAGAATCTTTTAGGAGCTTCTAACTTTAAGCTTTTAAGAAAAAGCTTCTACTCAATTAAAAATTTTTGTTTGGTTTCAAGGATCTTGAGGCTTTTAGGTCATGAGAAAGAGCTACAAGCTTTTAGTATTTTAATTTACTTAAATAACCTTCTAAAATAAATTCATTTACTATTATTGTTTTTAGTTATGCCAATTTTAGCTATTTTATACATTTTATTTAAAGCTTCAGTTACTATGTTAAACATTTAAATATATCTAAAAAGCTACAGCTACCAGCTACTAGCTTCAAGCAATCAGCTTCCAGCTACAGCTAGCAGCTAGTTTTGCCAAACATACCCTTAAGGTTTAAGCTTTTTCTCCTAACCTAAAAGTTTCAATCTCCTTGAACCAAACCAGAATTTTAATTGAGTAAGAGCTTTTTCTTAAAAGCTTGAAGCTAGAAGCTCCTAAAAGCTTCCTGCCAAACATACCATGTGTGTTATATGCCTCATATGATTACTTGCTAATTTTTTATTACTTTTGTTGGTTGCCATCCTCATCCTCATTAAGTATGATCATACGCTCCTCCTTGTAACTTGGTAGTTTTACCTATTTGAAAGGAACCTCATTTATTTATGATTTATATACCTCAGTTGTGCTATTTTTTACGGTTTCATATACGAGTTGTGGATTTTGCCTCATATTATATATACTCAAAATTATGGAATTGCTCACCAACAATCGTGTTGACAAAATATATTTTATGCATTGTTATAAGTTTAATTATTAGTTGATTGAAGATTGAAGACGCCATCTTTTTTTGAGTCCGTTTAGGTTATTAGAAAAAAATGAACAATTTATTTCCTTGTATTTTTGTTTTGCCTTGTAAGGACAAGTTGTGTTATATTTGATGATGGAATGAAATGAATGAGTAGATTAAGTATTGTCACATTAATAGTGTCATCATGTTCTTGAGAAATCCGTCGTGCCCCGGCATGTCCCTCTGCCTTTGGTCGGGGTGTGACATTAGCATCAATAGTTCCTCCTCATATGCCATGAGAACATTATTCGTTTGAACGGTTAAGGGAATGTGCGAATTTCGTATGGTTTCAAACTATGTAGAAACTTCTTTCATTGTTGGTCTATCCTTTCCATTCATATTTAAGCATCGAATGGCTAGGTTAACTACAATCAAAAGCTCGTCTCTATTACCCTCTTTAATCATAATTGCATCAAGAATTGACATAACACGCCCTTCTTCCATGGCTAACATGAAGTGTGTAGCCAAACTTTTGTTTTCACCAAATCTAGCTAGTTAAAAAAATTGGTTTTCTCTAGTTAAGAGTTCAACTAAAACAACTCCAAAACTATAAAAAACACTCTCTACAGTGAACTCGCTAGACTGAAAATACTCCGGACCAAGGTATTCAAATGTTCCTTAGAATAAGGCAGTCAAGTGAGTTTGATCTATTGAGACGAAACTTGTAATTCCAAAGTTTTCCATGTACTTTTCTTCCAAAAGTATATTGGTACTTTTTATGTTTCTATGGTATATTGGGATGGAAGTTGCTGAATGCAAGTAAGCAAGTGCTCCTGCAACCTTAGTACCTATTTGTAATCTCATGTCTAAAGAAATTGGGTACTCATCAGTTCCGTTCTGAAGACGATCATACAAGGTACTACTTGGAATGAACTTAGAAACAAGGAGAGGGACATCGTTCTCTAAGAAACATCCCAATAATTTGATGATGTTCCTATGATTGATTTGGGAAAGAACAATCACCTCATTAATGAATTGATCTAACTCGCTTTCATCAACTATTTTTTATTTCTACCAAGAAAATCCTTCAATCGACCAACATCCCTGTATAAATTATACCTTGACCTCCCCGACCAAGAACTAAGTTCATTGTTGTCAGTGGCCTTTTGCAACTCACGTGATGTGAAAAGTATAGTTTTATTAACTAAAGATGTGTCAGCTTCTTGTTATTTTAGAAGTAAATCGTCGTTGCGTTTAAAAATTTTCTTTCTATCTGCTTTCTTTTGTCATTTTAATCACTTTGTACAATACATAGCTAACCGCAACAAGAAAAATTACACCCATGCATACGCTAACACCTCAATGAAGGTCAATGCAAAGTCATAAGCACAAAAATTATATATATGGTTTAAATTTATAAAAAAACAATTATATATAAGGTTTAAATTTGTGTTTAAAGTCTAGGTTTATATTAAATAAACATGTAAACATGGAGGTAAAATATAAAGTATTGTAAAAAAAATTTTGAAAGGAAAGAACGTGTTTTCGAAATTATACAAACTAGGGTTAAGGTAGCAATGGAAACAAAACAAGGGTTTAGGCACCGTTTGAAGACCTCCACACGTTCCAGGTGCACATTTTGCTTCGTTTAACCCTAAAATTTGGCCACTGAACTGGTTTCCAACACCGCCATCGCCTAACTCTTTTGCCTTGTAACAACTCGTTTTTTTTAAATTAATATTTTTATCTAATACCCGACCCGTTTATATGTTCGGGAAATTTTATTACGAAAATATCACATCGATCGAGTTATTATTATTTTATTATTAATTGTTTATCATATTTACTTAATATTGAAATATATATAAATAAACTTTCAGTTATATACATATTTAGCCCTAAGTTATAATTTAACCTCATATTGTACCATGCTCAAAGACCAGGGACTAATCTGCAAAGTCTGGGTATTATAATCTTCTTAACCCATTTACCCTTTAACCCGACACGTATACCATACCCATTTCGCAAACTGCAACCCATTTAACAAACTTGAGCCACAATTCTCGTAATATACTTGGAAATTAAATCATAGGCTTTGTTAATCCTGCCATAATCGGCACACTGACGTTCTCAATTAGGCATAATAGATCAAACATGATTCCAATTTTTTATTATAACAAACCGACATCGCTTGTTCACCAATGTACATTATAACAATCACCATAACTCAATTCCTCTCGTTTGCACATCCTTGGACCCCGCGCCAACTAAACCCCATTGGTTAATTTCATTCTCGTTGTAACAGTTTTGTGTTCGTGATATTTATCTTAACGGCACCCGACGATTTTAAATTAATCAGCGTTTAAGCAACATATTAGGTAATTTAATACATGATTTGATTCATTAATGTCTTAATTACATTAACCCTAAGGTTAATCGGCCAAACGTATAACGATTTGGCCGATTGATCAATCTAGGGTTCATATATTTCTGGGTTCGCGTATGGTTTGTTTTAACCGTTTCATAATTTAACCACTTAAATTCATATTTTGTTTAAAACCGACATTTTAACTAGTCATGTTTTTAAACCTTGATTAAAACCACACACATACACACACATATATATACATGTATATATTTTAGTTATTAAAAAAATTGATAAAGGTTTTATAATAAAGATTTTAATAAGGTTTTAAATTAAAAGACATAATATAATCTTGTTAAGTAACATAATTAATATATATATTATATATAACAATTTGAAAGGTTTGTTGGCATTATAGATTGTACAACATGTTGATGATGTAGTACCCACTTACCTTAATTGCTACTTGAATTCTGTACATCATTAGTTTGTTTTCATGCACCATTAATTTTATTCAATTTTAAATATAAAAATAAAGACTATAATCAACTTAAATGAACAATGCATTAACTTTGATCTTTATATAGTGATTATTTTACATTTAGTTCCAGTAAACGGGACCGACCTAAATCACATCTACTCGCCGTCATAACGCCCGATACCGACCGGTGGTGTTTTTTGTTTTAGTTTCGGTACAGTAACAAAATTAAACGAAATCGGCCCAGTCCACGTCTACTCGCCTCCGTACCGCCGGGACAATTCATGTCTACTCGCCGTCATAACACCCAATATTACTGATCGGTGTTTTTTGTTTTAGTTTCGGTACAGTAACAAACTTAACCGAAATCTACCCAATTTACATCTATTTGCCTTCGTAAAGCCCGTGTGAACATATGCCGATTATTTTACATATGTTAATTTTTATATCTCGAGTCCTCTAGACCACATGTCTCGAGTACTCTTTTGAATGTTCATGGGTTTGTTTTCTTTGTCACAAATCCTATATAAAATTCTAATCGACCGCCCCCGCAACGCGGGGGTTCAAATTCTAGTTATTAACTATTTTGTAAAAGATGTTATTTTATATAAATGGTTTATTATATATTAATTATTTATTTACAATATTAACTTAAAAAGAAATCATTATTAATAATAATACAAATGTATTCTTTTTATAAACAAATCTTTATGTTGTTTGTTTCAACCTTAAATAAAAATAATACATATAATTAAAAAGGATTTATTATGTTATAGTTAATTATATTTTAATAATCTTTATAAAAATAGTCTTTAAAATAAATATTTTAAAACTCTTAAATACCCAAACAATCTCAAATCATTATTAATATATATTGTCCATTTATTGATCCGTAGTTATTTTCTTCGAGTATTATTTCTTAGGACATTCTGTTGATTTTTTCGACGAGCGTGACGTCTATTGTATCATCATTCTTACTGCATACTTTTATTTTTGCTCATTTATTAAGGTGAGTATCTCACTCCCCTATTTTACTCATTTTAATCTTTTGGGGACATATGCGTATTTACAGTACTTTCTTCTAGTTATTATTATCCACATTAGCAACTGTTATCCTTGTGTGAATATCAGTTTATATCTAACTTGTTATTTGCTTACTTGATTTGCTTGAGCGCATGCAGAGAGGTCCAACATATTTTAGTATGATCATACGACCGTCGTAGTGGCCGGCGTCCAATCGCATGACAATGTTTTCACCAACAACTCATTTATTGTAACCAATGCCCGATTCACATGGAAACAGTTTAGCCCTTTCTTTATATATATTTGAATTGTGTACATGCTATGGTTAAATTGTTATCTCACATGAATAGTTTGCGTTTTCCTTTAAATATTATGTTGTATCTCAGATAACTGGTGTTTTACTCACTCAATCTTGTGTTGAAAAAATTATTTTTATTTTCTACACATATGCATGTTTAGATTTAATTGATTGAAAGCTTTGGAAGAGATTTAACCGATGCATTAAGTTAGAGGAATATTATCAAGGCAACTTAGCAAGACTTAAATTTTGAACTTATTTATTTTATTTTGATGATTTGTACTTGTCTTGTGGAATTGTTTGTACTATTTGAATATTTAATTTAAATTAATAGATATTGTCATTTTTAAATTATTTCATGATAGTACCTTGAGAGCTATGAGCAATAGCTCACGCCACGAAATTTCCACCTTAAGTTGGGGTGTGACATGCCTCGCCTCCCTCATGTGCCCCGCGTCACTCAGATTTCATTGCCTCAACACATAGAGGTGTACGCTTGGAAGAACCACATGAGGCGCCACCTCATAATCGTTTTCTCACAGCCTCATATCGAGGCATACCTTGAGGCGCCGCCTCAGGCTGTTTTTTAAACCATGCCTCGTCTCGTTGCACCCATATTTTTTAACCCAAACGACATCATTTTATAACAGAATGTTCCATGATCAGTACGAAAGGCGGTATTGTCTTAATCCCCAGCCGCCATGCAGATCTGGTGATATCATTTGTATTTTTCAATGAAACATTTAAATTTAAAGGGTGTAACCGCATCAACCTGTAAATCGATCTCCGACCAAGGATAACAATCCTTGGGGCAAGATTTGTTCAAATCTTTGAAATCTATACACATCTGCCAAGTTCTATTGCTTTTAGGAACTATGACCGATTTTGCATCCCACGTTTGATGTTGGATTCTCTAATTATCCCCGCGTGCAACAAATCTTGAACTTGTTCATTCGTTGCTTTGGTCTGATCTGGGCCTATCTTTCATTTTTTCTGAACTATGGGAGTAAAAGCTGGCTTAACCCGCAACCTATGTTCCACAATTTCTCCTGGAACTCCATACATAGATGCGGGTTGCTAGGCAAAAACATCAACATTTCTGGTGAGCAACTGTTTCAAAAACGTTCTCACAGTTTCATAAATAGTGGGCCCAATTGTCACGGTTTGCTCTGGAAACTTTAAATTTAGCTCCCACTTTTCAAGCCCGTGTGCATGACCAAATTTGGTAATTTACTAGGCTTTGAACTTTCCGTTTCAAAACATGTTTGTTCATGTTGATGATTGCTATACCCGTGGGTGTAGGAACTCCTACTGCACCATGTGCAGTAGAAGGGTTAGCGTTAAAATCACCAATAGTCTCTCTTCCTAAAATCACTTTGTGTTTTGATCTCGCGGGAAGCACCAAAAACTCTACATCTTCCGTTCTTGAATGAATCCCATCACTGAGGGTAACTGGGAAAGAGATGACACCACGTGGGTGCATAACTTCATAGCCAAAACCAGTTACCGGCGCATGAATGGGTTTCAACCGCACCTTATCTTCCTCATCAAGCTATTCAAAGTGTTGCTCATACATGATATCAGACGCACTTCCTGTATCAAAGAAGATGTATTGGCATCTTTAATGTCCAATCAACGCTGTGATGAGCAAAAGATACTTCATGCATGTGCCACCTTTAACCCTCGAAAAAACTACTGGTTCACTATTTCAATCATCACTTTCAATTTCTAGTCTTTTGTATCCTCGGAGTCGTCCTCATTGGATCGTGTGAACATTTTAATCATTTACTTGATTTTTCGGTGGACAATTACTCACTTGTGCGGGTTGTTTGCGAGCCCCATGTCTAACATTCTTCAACAAGTGTTCTAACTTGCATGACTTTATCGCTTGTTCTATCTCGTTCCTCAGGCTCACTCAATCATCAGTGTGGTGGCCTATATTAGTATGAAACAAACACTGCTTGTTTGGATTCAAATGTGCTCTTCGCACGATCGGTTGTGGTTTCTTGAATTCAACATTTTCTGTTGTTAGATATTATGATGGAGTTTATTCAATGGGGTCCACTTGCTGTTATCTTATCCCCAACTACGATCTTTGTTATTGAGGCCGATTAATGATCTTGCATCCGACTACTTAGAAGTTTCTGCGGGCGGTTGAATTCGACACCAAATAGAGCCCCGCACTTGCGTGTTTGACCTAGCATTCTTGAAATCATCTTTCACTGTTTGCTTAGAGCTATCACGCCCCAAAACTCATTCTGTTGCCACGAGAGTTTTGCGGCTGACATAATTGTATCCCAAGTCTTAGGCATTCCATCTCTTCCTATCAAACACCTAATTAAATCATTGTTGCGCACATTTTTCCTGAAGTCACCCCACAACATATCTTCACTGATACCGCTAATATTCAGACTCTCATTATTAAAACGCATAATGAAGTCCTCGATGGATTCACTATCACACCTGATCACATCTAAAATCTTCGCGGGATCACGCGCATGATTTTTCTAGTGGCTAAAGTTTTGGGTAAACTTTACCACTAAATCATTCCAACTTTAGATTTGACCATCGGGCAGTTTCTCAAACCATTCACGAGCAGCCCATATCAGAGTGAGGGCAAACATGTGGCACCAATACGGTAAATTCCAACCACTGACTCCACCAACCGCGCTAAATTAAGCAAATGATCACAAGGATCAGCCATGCCATTGTACTTAGCCAAAGTGGTTTGAATCTTCAAAATTCACTGGAAAAGGTGCAGTATTCGTGGAATGAATTTGGATTTTTCAGCAAAGGCTGCGGGTCGATATGGCTTAGTAAAATCTTCTTCCTCAACGCCACAGTACTCTGTGTGCTTAGTTACTGCACGCGTGTGACTAATTTCTTCCCATCCGTGAATTTGGCTATCCTCAATGAAATAACCATCCTCATTACGAAGGTAAGCAATATCTTGCCGATTCCTGGAAGCATGACCCTGATCATACGCGGTTCAGTGGGAAACACTCCGTACAACCCGACGACCTCTATCGCGACTTCTTTCTTCTTCCACTTCATCAGAATACTCCAACGTTTTAATACAATCATGAAGTTGGCTTTGACGAACTGTCGGTGGAGGAGATGGAGATTCTTCATACCTTAAAGTTAGAGCACGAACTCGTTTATACTTGTGATGGAGATTCTTAATACTATCCCAAGTTTAATACTATCATGAAGTTGGCTTAGAGATGGGTTTCCACCACCATAATAGTTAAGTTTTAGAAACATGCTGAATGATTCATCACATAAACTACATTTTAATCAGTCAAACCTCTTATTAATTTAGTACAAGATAGCCAAACACCCATTAGACTAAATTATGGGCTTTTAAATCACTAAAAATTGTAGTGAATATTTATACTTGTGTTTAATTGGGATACATTATACTGCTCTCCCAAATATTGGGTAGTTGAATCTTCTATGAAATGAGGGGGCAATTTCATTTATACCTTTACAAGTATTGAAAATATCATATATAACCTTGCAAAATATAATAATATCACATATATCCTTACAAAATAGTTCAATATAACATATACCCAATTTGCTAAAAAGGTTTTTGAGGAAATGAACATTTTACCCTTACTTTTCTAAAACATTACTTCTAAACTAATTAAAATATCAAATTAATATGGGATATTGGTTTTTAATACTCCCAACTTTCACCGGTTGGCTGATAACACTCTCTATATTTGATTTGTTATCCACCATTCCCAACTTTCATACTATTTGTTTTTGTCACTCCCTCACTAATGGACGACTAACGTCGTTAGTGGAATCCCGTCGTAAATCACACCAGATTGCCAGATGCACTTCACAATTGTCGAAACGGCTTGCATCTTATTTATTGGTCCTCTCTTTGCGTTAATTGGACTATGGAGTTTTTGCAGCCGCCTTCGCTGGATGTATTAACCACCCTGAATCAAAGTCCTCCACCGGCTACGACACGAAACCCAAGCCGTGCAACCTTCTGCTTCTCTATTTCGCATAATATGCTTCACCCGAAAATTGGGATTTGGGTGATCTTTCGTTTAGGGTTTGCATGAATGAGAATTCATTAGTGTTTAAAGTATTCTTATGTATGCTAGTGATGACATAAGTGAGAAAATACCTTAGTGGCAAGTCATGTGAACTATTGCTCGTTTGGGTGATCTTTCGTTTAGGGTTTGCATTAACTGATCATGTGTGTATGGTCATCGAATTCTTGGTATCACTTACATGACATGAACGATCTACTGTTGTTATAACTGTTTGCATGTTAGCTGATCTTGAACTATGATTGTTACTTCTTCTTCGTTCGGAATTGTGGGGTTATTTCTTGTTCGGTGGTGATCAGTGGTACAACATTTAAGGGGATCTCAGATTTTGTGTTAGATATTTTGTCAGTTAAGTACGAGTGGGGCTTCATGTCATGAGTTTTGATTTGGCATGGGTTGGGATAACAGAGATAGTGGGAGATGGGCATAGTTAGACTTGGTGGGGTTGCATGAAGGTGTGGAGATTCATTAGAGTCGATGTCCAAAATAGGAAATTTTGCTTCTGAGAATGCGTCGGGGTTGATGCACTATAGTGAATTATTGGTGAGTCTTATGGTTGAATACTTTGGGGAAGGTACGTGTTTTTGTATCGACGGAAGGAGTGAACCAACTTTTGAGTAGTAAAGTTTTCGCTCGCTGAATCGGGTACAACTAATGGGTTTCAGTTTGTAGACATGAAGCCTGGAGCCAAGGGGATGCCAGCTTGAGTGTATTCGGAGGTCTGAACATGGTCGGGGTTTTGGTAGGGGTGTTCTGGATCCGTTCCTATGCAACGTTGGGTTCGAAGACCGGAAATCCGAATGTGGAAATCTCTTTTGGGTATAGTCTGCTAATTTTGGAGTGTGTTTATCCTCTGGAAGTCTCAGGATCCGGTAAGGCGAATCAGTGGGAGCCAATTGAGACAGAGGATTCAGTGGAAGCCAATTGAGATTGAGGATGAGACATTGATGGGTTTTGTCAAGACCGGGCCTGTGATGACCGGATTGAAGCTTTTGGGAGTTTCAATGGACCTTTTGGGAAACTGATGCAAGGTCCGCTGCAACTAGGTGGATTGATTGACATCTTAGCTTGTTCCTAGGGAACTAGAGGCTTGGAAATCTTCTTTTGTTGAAGTTTTAGCTTGTTCTTGGAACTGTAGGCTTGGTAGATTATTATTATTGAAGGTTATTTTAGTTACTGAATGACTGAATTGCTTTATGCTTGGATGGCGGACTGAAGTTTATCGCAAGACCTTCAAGTGGGAAATTGTTGGGTTTGAAGTCCCTGGTTTTTGGGTTTTTGGTTAGAAGATTAATCCAGATTTATTTAAATAACTAAAGGTCCGTTTAGTTTTCATAGTCACCAAGATAAAAAGGCTAAGTCCATCTCTAAAATATATCTAGTCATTGTAGTTGTAAACTTTGGTTCTAAGCTAATAAGAGAAACGCTAGTTGTAACCCATGAACATAGGGCTCACACTAGGCTAAACCACGTTAAATTTTTCATGTCATTTATTATTTTCTATATTGCGTGTGTATATCGTTTGTGCTTGTTTGTGTGTTGTTTCGCTTATGCGCGTCGTTTTGCTTCTAATAGCACCTGAATCCTAACAATTATTGCCCTTATATCATCACTCGTTCCTTTTACCAATTTATAAGGATTTTAAATTCTCTTTTCAATACTAAATGTGTAAATCACCTACGCCCAGTTTTTGTAACCATTATATTCTTGCGGCTAATTCTTCAGCAGAATTACAATTGCAAATTTAGCGACCTAGTTTGCAAGATAATAATTTTTGCAACCACTTGACAAAATCTTAGCGACTGATCTATTTTGTGACAGAGTTGCGACCAAAATGTTAGCAACTATAAGCGTGATCCTTTTTCGACCAATTTTGTCACTCAGCTACTAGTGATTGAAATCGCAACCAAACTTGCGACCAATTTTGTGACCAGGCTTTTTGCTACCCCAACTTAGCCACCGAGTTACAGTTCAAACTTGCGATCGACTTCTAAATCCCCGTACCTGTCACAAGAAAAAAACCCACATCAAAGAATAATATTTCTAATTTTCTACTATTTACAAATTCCAATTCCCTAAATTCACACAGTTGTATGAATTCATAAAGTTACCCAACCGTTCAAAACAAAGAGGCGAATGAATTCGAAGGATATATACAATAAGAAACATCCAAATCAGGTCGAGTTTTAAACAAGTAACGAAGACACCCAACTAACTTTTGGTACTCCATTTCATCTGCATCAACATCATCCTCGACTTTAGACAAATTTAACATAAGGATCCATAAGTAAGCCTTTAGGATAACATTCCTTCATCCCAGCTTGTTTCAATAATTCTCGAGCATAAGCACTTTGATGGATTCGAATCTCGTTCTCCAACCTTGAGACTTCGATTTCGTGATACTAAGGAGCATTCCCAAATCAGAAATTTCTAACTTCTTGGACATCACAAGTTTGAACTAATTAATGTGATCATTGTTTGAACCCATAACGACCAAATCATCGACATACACACAGACAATAATAATGTCGGTTCCCAACAATCTTCGGTACACCGCTTATTCTTTTGAGCACATCACAAAATTCAAAGCCGTTATAATACCGTCAAGCTTGGTATTGCACACCCTCGGTTCTTGCCTTAGGTCGTATAAAGCCTTAGTTAGCTTGTAGAACTTATTTTCCTCCCCGGGTTTAACAAACCCATCTAGTTAACAAAGATCTCTTCTTGTAGCTCTCCATGTAAAAATACTGACTTTACATCCAAATGGTGTAATTGCCATCCCTTAGTAGCTGCAATGGTAATGAGCATACTAACGGTTTCAAGTCTCACCACCAGACCAAAGACCTCGTCAAAATTGACACCGAGTTGTTGCACGTAACCCTTTGCCACGAGTCTTGCTTTATATTTATTAATTGAATCATATGCATTTCTTTTCACCTTGAAACCCCACTTCAATTTGATAGCATTAGCCCCTGTCGGTAACTCGGTCAACTTCCATGTGTTGTTTTGTTTAATGGATTCAAGTTCCGTTTGCATAGCCTTTATCCACTCCGGTTTGGATTTTGTTCTTCTAACAAAAGAAGTTCAATGCCTTCCACTTCTGAACATAGGACATTAACATTGAAGTTAACTGTTGCGACCATAACATAAGACACTATCTTGGCATCAGAGCCAGAAGACCGAGATTAGAAGACATAGATCGTGTAAGAGGCCTTGTCGGATCAGACAAGAATACCGATTAAGAAACTATGATTGATTGTATAAACAGAAAAGAAATTTTTTGAATTGAATACAAAAGAGAAGGAATTCGTTGATTGGTCGTGTGGTTGTAAAAGTCAAAATAATAAAAGGTTGGATAACAGGAGATTTGTTTTTAAATTCCTAGCAGGTGCTGACAACGAGTTCAAGGAAAATAATAATAATAATAATAATAATAATAAAGGTTGGTATTAATATTTTTGTTTTTCGGTTCAAAAGGCTTTGATCGATTTATTTTCGCGGTTAGAGTTTGACGAAGAACTATGGGTGATAAAGAAACAATGAAGACAAGCGTTAGGAGCGGGAACCCGAATGTGTTCCAAAGTCCCATCCTTACCTCTACCAATTACACGGTATGGGCTATTCGAATGAAGATACTCTTGAACATGCCTAAGGTTTGGGATACCGTTGATCTTGGTGCAACCGATGTTGATAAAAACAACATCGCGACTGCATTGATTTATTAGTCGATCCCGGAAGAAACAATCATGCAAGTGGTTGATCTTGAGTCGGCCAAAGATAATTTGAACGCCAATAATACGCATAATCTGGGGATGATCGGGTAAATGAGGCAATATTGCAAACCCTCATGACCGAGTTTGATTGTCTGGGGATGAAAGAGACAGAGATCATTGAGGAGTTTGTGGTGTAACTCTCATGTACGACGTTGAAGGCCGCGAGTATAGGAGAGGTGATCGAGGAAACTAAGATGGTCAAGAAGTTCCTTTCAAGTCTACCCCGAAGTAAGTTTATTCAAACTGTTGCATCTCTCGGACAAACTTTGGATCTCAAAACTGTTGGGTTTGAAGACATGGTGTGACTTATAAAAGCATACGAGGAGCGGATTCGGAAAGAAGCCATGCATTCTGAAACCCAAGGTAAGCGTATGTTTCATAGTTCTGACACCTCAAGTATTCGGCACAATGATCCTGAGTCCATTCGTGGAGGTTGCTGTCATGGAGGAGGGCGAGGATGAGGTTGTAGCAAGTAGGGTCAAAACCGTGGTCGTCAAGAAACGCAATGAACCGGAAAAACCGTGAACATAAGGGCAAATGTGAAATTCGTCATTTTCGGTTTAATTCGTACTTGTTTTTGTACGGTAAACCCGACCCGTTTTATCTTTCGGATTCTTTGATATAAATAAAAATAGTGGTTTTTATGTTACAAATTTGTTTCACACTTATTGGATCGCGAAACGTCCTTTTCGGCACCTTAAAACAGCATTTTATGATTAAAAACAACTTAAAATGAACTTCAGGGGCCTAAATCGTCAAATATCAAAAGCTGAAGACCAAACCCCACCCCTGAAGCGCCGCGCCGCGTGGCCATGGAGAGTGAGGTGGTCGCGTGGCTTGTTCCCATGTCTGCAGACCCACCAGCTCATTTTTGTTTGCATTATACCTTGTTTGACCTTTTAAACTTATGAAAATGCTTGAAATCTCTTGAAAGTAACATCATGGATAAACCCTTACTCTTTACCTATATAAACAAGACCAATGCATCCATTTTTGGTTTCTCATTCACCTTAAAACTCTCCTAATCTAAGTTCTAAGTATTCATCTTCAAACTCTTGATAGTTAGACTTCTCAAGGTCAAACTAATGCTAATATTTGATTCTAACTAATTCTCGGTTATTAAAGCTTGTTATTATAGTTTGTTTAAAATATACTTCCCATGTTTCCTTGGCTTTCCCTTCTCCGGCCATGGTCGGATTAGGTGTATTGCTATTATAAGGCAAGGCTACATGGAGGACTATTATAGTCCTTTTTAACACTTTAAATTGTTTAAGCTTATTATTATTGTTTAGTTCCTAATTATTTTAATTTCCAAATCATTTTAATAGTTCATTGGTATTTAGGTATGTGGCAATCATCCTCGGTTTCATTCCGAGTCAAGGACCGAACCAAAATCGAACTTTTGTTTAAATACTTTATTATTAACATGTTGTATGTAAGACTTGAGTATTATCATTTCTAAGTTTATTCTAATACGTTCTTTGGTATTGAGTATATGGTAACCACCCTCGGTCTCATACCGAGTCAAGGACCGTACCTAAACCGAACTCTCGTTTAACTCTTTATTTAATTGTTTTAAAACAAGTTGTATGTAAGATTTAAGTGTTTAAGTTCTTATATTTACATTTTTGTATTTTTTATTTTAATATGGATTTGTTGGACCCAAACTTGGTCACATACCAAGTCTTGAACCAACCAAACCAAACAAACCGAACTAAACCGAGTTCTCTTGCTTAAAACACACTAGTTGTGTTTCGAGCCACCGAATCTCACATTTTCTTTTTAAGATCTTTTACAAACTAATTATAAATGTTTTCTTAAAGTACTTGATATGTCAGATCCAACTTGATCTTATAACAAGCTTGGACCGATAAAATCGAACACTCGCTTAACAATGGTGTTTAGAGTTTCTCCTTAATATAACTTCTAACATTAGTTAAGTTTTTGTTTTAAATAATTTATCTCATGATATTTATCACTTTGGAATGTCGGGTTCGGATTTGACAATTTATCAATACCCGAACCGACTAAACCGAACACTCGTTAAAATCCCGTTTTGGTATTTATCTAACAAAGGGTCTTGCAATATCGCAATTATACCCAAATATTTACTTAACAAAGGTTAAGTAAACTAATGAATAGAAAACCGAGACCCAATTTCGAGTAAACTTACTTTTCAAAAACCATTACTTTAATTTCTTATGTATTTACACTTTAAACTTCAAACTTCAAACTTTAATTATTTATCTTACTTGTCATGTTATTTTAATTTAAAGCTTTTAAGACGATCTACTAACTGAAGACCCTCTTAATCTAGGTATTGCTCGTTGAACTTACCTTTTCGTTTTATCGCAAACTAATCCTTCAAGTTACCTATTCTATGTGAGTAATCACGCTCCCCTTTTTTACGCTTTAATACTTTTTGGGTTGACATGCATACCATATTCAAACTTACTTGTTTTATGATCTCATTATTAAATCCACAATTTAACCTTATGTGTTTGTACGAATAATTGCTCGATCTTTGTTTATGCCTCAAATTGATTATGTGCACGAATGTTTATTTTTATGTTGTTGAGCCTCAATAAGTATGATCATACGCACCCCTAACTACTTTAGCTTTGTGCTAGTAGAATAGGGCCTCATTATCCGAGCATGTTGGTTGTTACCAATTAGAAAGGATCCTCAGTTATATACTATACATTAACAATGGTTGTTGTATTATTCTATTTACACATATGAATTGTTATTTTTGCCGCATTATATACATATATCAAAAACTAGTATATTGCTTACCAATATTCGTGTTGATCAAATCTATTTTTATGCATGCTACAGGTTTACTTATAGGTTGCTTATGAAGATTGAAGCTCATCACTTAGATAATACCTTTATGATACTTTAATGAATTTAGTGTTGATGAAATTGTTTATATTTATCATGAACAGGTTGTATTTGTGATTATTGAATGAAATAAACAAGTTGAGTAAATATTGTCACTTTAATAGTGTCATAGTGTTCTTGAGCAATTTGTTGCACCCCGGCATGTTCTGTCGCCTTTGGTCGGGGTGTGACAGCAAATCCCTGGAGTTCTCAAGGTTTCAATGTTTTTGATGTGACGAGTTTGGACACTTTGTTCACAAGTGTCACAACCGAAAACAATAAGTTCAAGGCGAAGCAAAGTTAGCTGAAGCATCCGAGACAAGGGATCCAACATTGTTTTTGATGAAGAGTGTTCAAGAAACAGTGTTCTTGAATGAAAAGAAGGTTATACCCAGAAACTACTAGTCCAAATATGGTGATGAATGGTATTTGGACAACGACGCGAGTAACCACATAACGGGCAACGAGTTTTTATTTTATGAACTTAACAATCGTGTCACAGGAAAAGTTAAGTTTGGGGATGACTCCTATGTTGATATAAGCGGTAAGGGGTAGATCTTATTTGAGGCTAAAACTGGTGAACATCGTTTGCTTACGAATGTATATTTTATACCGAGTCTTCGAAGCAATATTATTAGTCTCGGTCAAGCCTCAGAACACTAGTGTCATATTCAAATAAAAGATAACTACCTTATATGCATGATGGGAAAGGTAGGTTGTTAATGAAGGTAACTCGTTCCCCTAATCAGTTCTACCATATGCAATTAAAAGTTGGTAAACTGGTTAGTTTACTTAGCCAAATTGATGAAATAAGTTAGTTGTGGCATGCTAGGCTTGGCCACTTGAACATTGAACCGATTAAGCTAATGGCTCGTAGGGATATGGTAGAAGGGATGCGTTACCCAGGAAAACAAGTTATGTGAATCTTGATTGGTTGGGAAGAAAACGAGGCAATCTAACCTAATACGGCGACTTTTATGGCGACTCGAGCCCTAGAACTTGTGCATAGTGATCTGTGTGGACCGATTACCCCTCCAACAATAACGTGTAACATGTACGTTTTTGTTTTAATCGTGATTACTCATAATTTGTTTCGACGTAATTGTTGAAGGCTAAAGATGAGGCGTTTAAAGCTTTCAAGAAGTTTAAGGAATTGATTAAAAGTGATGTTGGAAAAAAGATCAAGAAGTTTCGTACCGATCGAGGTGGTGAGTTTACCTTACATGAATTTAACTAGTTTTCTGACATTGAATACACCTCAACAAAACGAGGTGGTTGAAAGATGGAACCAAACCTTAATGAAGATGACACGGTGTATGCTAAAAGCAATGGGTGTTCCGAATTACTTATGGGGTGAGGCAATCCGACACACAACGCACATTGAGAATCGGATCCTACTTGTGCCTTAAAGGAGAAAAAATCATACGAGATGTTAAAACAAAAGAAATCAAATACTGCTCTGATACCGATTTAAGAACTAATTGATAAAATAAACACAAACGAGCACACGATATTTAGGGTAAACCTCTCGTATTATCTTAATCAAGAAACTAACTCAAAACTTAGAATACAATAATCCCTCTCATATACAATAACCCTATATATATATATGGTGATCCTAACTTGGCCAACATGTAATTACCAACCTTAATTGTAACCTCATAAACTCATTACATTATTAATGAATTCTATAGGCCTAATAGGTCTAACCCGATCACCTACACGTAACGAGCCTATTATAATGGAAATTACCAACAATCTACTACATTCTTGAACTAAATGACAGGTATGGATGTGAAAATTGGACAAATATGTCGAGACATTTCAGCACACAAAGAAAAGTCCTTCAGTTAGGATCCGTCTAGGCGGCCGAAGGTGTAGTTGTTCTATGTCCCTTTAGCGAAGAGCATAATGGTGATCACCAGAATCCCGTTCGAGGATCCACGGGCTTGAAAGCCAGTGGAAACTCTGGCGTTTAAGTCAATCGAGTATTTTAATATATTCATATAAAGTGTAAAGTAGTTGTTGTGAAGAATCTAGAGTACATTTGATTCACTTATTTATATAGAAGTGTAGTTTCCATGAACTCGTTGATTCTATTGAAAACATAAACCAAGATACATACACGAGTAAATGATGTCGTTTCGGAAGCGATCTCGAGAGACTCATGATTAATTAAAAACGATAAAACAAACCAATGGTTCCAAGAACAATGTTCTTTTAATATTAAATATTAGAAAACTTGAATTTTAAACATATAATAAAAGATATTAAGAATCTGAATTCAAATAAGTTGATATCCTGCATCAGTAAATTTATGATAAATGTGGAAACTAGATCTCCTATACACATGCATATATACACAAATGATACAATAATAGATATAAATATACATTTTGTTACAAGTTATGCTAATCAAAGGCGAAACTTCCGTAGGCCTGCCCTCATGTTTTTATCCAAGTTTCATCATTGCCGCTAATAGATCCCCGCAATCGAAGCGATAGCCGGTCGAATGCAAAGTTTGGAGTTTAAACGATTAAAAAGCTGGCATAGTAGGCCCAGGGATGTCCTCGGGAAACATTAAAATTTTCGGGCCGAAGTTGATAGCAATTTAATTTTAAACGAACAATCCCCACCTAGCAAGCATAACAATTATCAACAAAATTAGATAATTTCATAAATCCTAACTATCTTTCGGTTTACAACACTATTCAAATGATGAATCTGAGTGCGACTTTAACGAATTAAGAAACGATTTACAAGTAACAACACAATCGAGAAATAGAAAACAATAATCATATATGTGTTTCTTATTGTAACTAGAACATGACATGTAATCTTATATATATGTACCAAATTTCCTTAGAAATTGAGAACCATCAGTAATCACATAAGCAATTAGAGAATGCAGTCCGTAGAGTCGAGTTTTGTAGATCGGTTGAGGAGTGATTGTCAAAAAAAATGGGCGAACTATGAAGACCTATCGAGGATTTCCTCTTGAGCCTGTGAGAGTTAAGTGGAGATCAATCAAGTCCCAAACGTACATTGACAGCCAAATCTAGAGCAGGAGCAGATGGAGACCAAGAGGCAGAGGCCAACGGTCATCCTCTGAGGAATTTTATCACATATTTAACATGCAGACTGAAAAGCTTGAAGCTGCTAGGAAACCATCTAACCTACCATTTAACCATAACCCAAACTTGCTCATGCCACACGAGACGATGAACCCATATAGGATTAATCATGAGTTCAAACTAGATTTCAAAAGGGACTAGTACGATTCCTAATTCTTATAGACCAGGTGGATTTCTATTTTTTTTTTGTCGCTCTTTCGACTTGTTTTCTTGTTCTGGACATGTTATTTGCTTTATCTGATTTTGACTGTTTATAAACTATGTTATTTTATTATTATTATCTTTTTTCATATGAACTATTGTGTTCTTTCACACATGTCATGTATGTTTAATCCATGTTTTATGAGTTTTCATTGAGTACAGATTAGAGCTTCTGATGGCACATTTTTATTTTGCAAGTAACCAGTTACTGTTGCGTGGCTATACAAAGATTATCAGTTACTTTCTCTTGCATGCAATGTTTTTTTGTTTTCATTATGTACATTGAGGAATATGCACAATTAAAGTGTGAGGATGGAGTAACTAAAGTCAAATCGAAAGTAAACATCAAACTCCCCTATTTCTATCAAAAAGTTTAAAACTTTTAATCTTTTCTTTTGTGTTAAACTGCTCTTATCAACATGAAAACATGTTTTTTCAATGTAACTTGTAATACTATTTCTAGCCCTTTGTATTTGTTGGGTATACCCTTAGGCGTACTTGGTTACTGAGTCGCACGATAACTTTTCCGACTAAGTAATTTTCAAAATTAGTTATTGATGCCTTATTAGGCGTAAGAACCAAATAGCGAATAGTGTGCATGAATAATATCGGAAACCCCAAATTCCATTATGTGTTACTGAGAAATTTGGGCCTTTCATGTAACTTTCATATATTTGCTTTCATTTCTCTGGGTGATGCCACATGACTTGTCTATTTTATAACTTGTGTAGTTAATAAATACGTTGTGAGATCATTGCCCAAGACAACTGCACAAAAAGGATAGAGGCCATAGGATAAATCTGTGTTCTAGATTTTTTTCTTTGTTTTTCCATATTCGAAAAAAAATATAGTTTAAACTTTTTTTTAGCCAATTTAATATTATAGCCCGAGTGTAAGATATTTTTTATATGTTGCGTTGCGATAATAAATGCCAAAATGGTTTTAGTGTATTATTATTATTATTACTATTATTATTATTATTTGAGGATAAAAGGTAGAAATGACGATTAAAATTTCAAGAAGTTAGAAAGATAGAATAAATTGGATAAAATATCCAATAATATAGTTAGTGTTAAAGTACATAGTGTCAAACACACGTATATTTGTTATAAATTTCTTGTCTCATGATCATTATTGTTTATTATTTTTTCATGAATATTATTGGTGCTGTAGCTGGGCTGCTGTTGAATAGCTTGGATGGACTGCTAATGGATTGCTAAGGCTTTAAATTAAGTAAAGACCCGGCCTGTGACTCTGTGAGTATGTTTATCAGATGTTTTTATATAATAATCTCATTCACTAGAGATTATTCAGCCTGTTCACAAGTTACCAAAACACAAAATAATCTTCTCAAACCTTGTTACCTCTCATATGTTCGTCTTTTTACGTAGAGTCACCATTGATCTTCGTTTTGTCTGGTTTTTGTGTTGTAAAAAGTCATTGAGTTAGTGATCTAAGTTTGGTGGTCTGTTTTATTCCAGATTGTATTTCATTGTTCTTGTACAATTTTTGATAAAACATTTGTGATGGAAACGGAGAGTTGTAATTTACAGACTGACAATAGATATTGTTCCTAAGTCCTGTATGGATAGTGTCATATAGGAATGGAATAGTTGTACGTGGTAAGTTGTCAATAGATATTGTTCATTAAAAAAATGTTGTTTGCCTTTTTATGAGTTGAGTGAACAGCGACAACTGTTTCGATATAGAAGTTTTAATGATAAATAACGAACTATAAAATTAATTTAAATAAATGTATTTAACATCAGATCACATTTACCTCAAGTTTTATGAACCAACTACAAAAATCATAACTTGCAAGCAAGATGACTGAAAGAGTATCACCGATTTCAAATCATTGCTATTTGACTCGCTATTCTAAAAGCCGAGGTATTTGGAATTGCTCGTTGACACGGACAAAGTCAGATCTGAATTTTTTTTTTATCAAATATTTAAAAGAATATCTAATATTATGGATTTATTATGGTGTCATCTAATTGCAAGTGTCCTGCTTAAATTTTTAATTCCATTGAAGAAATCATAAACCCTGATTCCACAATAAAGAACGTAATCTTTGTAATAAATGAGTTTTCATAAATTCTTTCTGTAGACCTCAATCCTGTGGTACCATAAGATCATCAACACCCTTAGCGAAGCTTGAACTAAAATGCGGGTCGGGGGACTTAATACATATTAGAAATCTCAAATGAAACGTGTAAATTTACACTATTGAGAAAAAAACGGGGGAGGGGCCACCATTATCCTTCGCCCATAATCAACACCACCATGTCAGACATTTTTAATATAAAATTTATCAATACAACCTATACCAAATCACCGAGAAGAAACAAAGGAGAACTAAGTTTGACCACTGCCCGTATGACCCAAACTACAAACAGAATGCACACATATCAACTATTACAAGAAATTAAAGTGAGTGTATTGTATATATATAGAAAAAATGAAAGACATTGCTTTCCAAAACTAACTCGTTTGTGTTTATTTAAACTTAATTCTATTGCATGTCCTGAAACTATATGACAACAAAAGTTTAGTAAACAATAAAAACAAAGCTTTTTACATCACAGACTAAAGCTATCATTGAAACTCAAGACTGTTGATGATGATTCACCCTAAGTTCGCATTGATAGTTCCTCCCCATGCACCATGAAACGGGTATTTGTTTGGAGCGTAGAGGGAATGTGCGACCTTCGTATGGTGTCTAACTCTGTAGCAACTTCTTTCATTGTTGGTCTGAACTTCCCATTCAAATTTAAGCATCGCATTGCTAAGTTCGATGCAGTTAGAAGCTCATCCCTAGTGCCCTCTTTAAGCACTGTTGCATCAAAAATAGACATAACACGCCCTTCTTCCATAGCCAACATAAAGTATGTAGCCAAACTTCTATTTTCACCAAATCTAGTTAAGGAAATTGGTTTTTCTCCGGTTAATAGTTCAACTAAAACAACTCCAAAACTATAAACATCACTCTTTTCAGTGAATTGGCTAGACTGGAAATACTCAGGATCAAGGTACCCAAACGTGCCTTTGACTAAGGTCGTCAAATGAGTTTGATCTATTGTGACAAACCTTGAAGTTCCAAAGTCAGAAACTTTAGCCCTGTATTTGTCATCCAAAAGTATATTAGTGGTTTTGATGTCTCTATGGTATATTGGAATGGAAGTTGCGGAATGCAAATAAGCAAGTGCTCTAGCGACCTCAGTAGCTATTTGTAATCTCATGTCCAAAGATATTGGGAACTCATGAGTTTCATTGTGAAGTCTATCATACAATGTGCCATTTGGAATAAACTCGGAAACAAGGAGAGGGACATCTGTCTCCAGGCAACATCCCAATAATTTGACCACGTTCCTATGATTGATTTGGGAAAGAACGACCACCTCATTGATGAACTGTTGTAATTGACTTTCATCTACTATTTTTGATTTCTTGACTGCCACGATCCTTCCGTCCACCAACATCCCTTTATAGACCGTACCTTGACCTCCTTGCCCAATAATTCTATTTTCATTGAAGTTGTCAGTGGCTTTCTGCAACTCAAGTGATCCAAAATGTATGGTTTTATCAACTAGAGACGGGTCAGCCTCTTCTTGTTGTTTTAGAAGTAAACCACCATTGCGTTTAAAAAATCTCTTTCTTCGCCTCCTTTCTTTTGTCTTTTTGATCACTTTGTACAATACGTAGCTAGTAGCAACCAACAAAAGTACACCAATGCTGATGCTAACACCTGATTAAGGCCAATTTAAAATGTGTCACTAGTAAGTAGTTATGTTTTACTTTGTTTTGATATTCTAAATAGCGCAACTTTCTTACAAGTAGCCATAATTAGGACAGAGTTACAGAAATTATTCTTTACGTCTACCCCAAATTTCATTGGTGGTCCTTTATTTTTTAAATTGATGTTTATTATTCTTTACGTTTTAAAAAGTAACACCTTTTGTCCTTTAGGCCTAACCCAGTTAAAAAATCTCGTTAAGTCTTGTCACGTGCTTCTCACGTGGGGGTATTTTCATCATTTCAGGTCCGGTTATGTTTTCCCCCATTAAATACCCAATTCCCCCCACCCCAATGACGGACCTGGAATGACGGAAATACCCCCACGTGAGAAGCACGTGACAAGACTTAACGAGATTTTTTACTGGGTTAGGCCTAAAGGACAAAACGTGTTACTTTTTAAGACGTAAAGGATAATAAACATCAATTTGAAAGATAAAAGACCACGAGTGAAATTTGGGGTAAACATAAAGGACAATTTCTGTAATTCTGTCTAAATGTCCCATAATTAAAGTATTAATCTAGGTGTTTCGTAACTTTTAAACTTTAATTTCTTTGTGGTTACAATATAAATAATAAATTTATAAAGTTTAAGTTTCCGAAAGATACGACCAGGGAAATCTCAAATCAAATATAGACGTTTTAATTGTTTAGAGATCTAAGGGTTTATGAAGTTACCACAAGATACGACTAGGAAGTAATAAATGTTAAGAAAGAATTTGGAGTTTGTAGGCCTTCAGAATTTATAAAGTTAAAAGCTTATGTTGACAAAAGATGCAACACTATAAGAATTAAAGTTCCACATGAAGGTTGTCCGTGGTGGTAGCATGAAATGTAAAAATGTTAAACCACACATGTGGTGGTTTCACCTTTTACACACTCAAGAACATATGTTATTTGTAACAAAGTTAATGCAGGGCCGTTTTTGAGGCATGGCAGGGTAGTCAACGACCACAAGCCCAACACCCAGCTAGGCCCGGAATTTTTTTTTTCAAAAAAAAAAATTATATGTGTTTTTATAAAAAACATGTGTATAAACAATGTTTCAACACAATTACATAACCACTAGCTTGGTCTAATGGTAAAGGGGTATGAAATTTAACCAAAAGGTTGTGGGTTTAGTCTTATTTGAAACAATTTTAAACTTATTTTTATACAAAAGTTTTTTACACAACTAAAATCATAATCAAATAAGCCCATTTATAATTAAATTGTTTAAACCCAACAAAATGTTTCTTTTACATAAGGCCAAAGAAAATTCGCCTTTGGCCCAAAATTTTTTTCGCCTTTTCGGAGCCGGCCTGAGTTAATGGTTAAGTATTTGAATTTATCATATATGCCAAATTAGTCATAAGTTCTGATTTTATGTGTATGTTGATATGTGGTGCTACCGTGCTATATATGTCGAAGTTTTTGAGTTATTTGATACATGGAAGATAAAAATAGTTATGATTTCATTTGTAATGCGTTTATATGATTTGCGTGCAATGTAGTCTTGTAAGATTATGTGCTACGCGAGTTAAATCTTTTCAAGCTTATACTTTTGGAAAGTGCTTAAGTTATGTGAATGGAAATATAAAATTGGGAAGGCGTATGAATGAGTTTTGCTATGATCATACGAGGCCATGAGTTTTTGTTTAAGTTTATGAGATTATGTTTGCCACTTTTTGGGAAGGTAAATTTGGTTAAATTATCTTACTAATCTATTAAAACAACAGAAGTTGTTTACATAACATTTAACTAGGTATTTCACATAGGATATCAACTAGATGCCATGTCACTATTTTCTATTATACTATGATTTATGACCCGTTTTTCTATTATAATTCATGACCCATAAGGCTTTATAATATTTTGAAAAATAAGTTATTTTATGATACGGGTTTCGAACCTAAGGCCTTAGGCTTTATCAACTCCACTAAAATGGTAATTATGTTTGATTTCTTGACTTAACATATATATAAATGTGATTACAAAATTAAATTATTTATTTAAATACCATTTTAGTCAAATTTAACATTAAAAGTTTTGAATTCATAACTTAACATTTATTTTGACTTTGTTACAAGAACGCATACGTTAAATTTGGTAACAACTAATTATAATTAACAAAATGAACAATTTTTTTTAAATATTGCTAAAATCTCGGTTTGACAATGCATTTTTATTTAAATTAGTAGTTTCTTTTGTTTTAGTTTTTACTTTTTTGTATCACATGTTTATATATCACAATTACGATATATGTATTTTAATTGAATATTATTTTTTTAATGAAATTTTCGTAAAAAAAAATCATTGTATGTATATTAATGTATGTATAATCCTTTTAGTTTCATTTTCTGTCTCATGTATGTTATATCCAACATTACAATAATTAATAGTTTTTCAATTATATAAATCATAATTTAAATAGTTATGTTAAATCATCAATTATGTAGTTTTTCAACTATATCCAAAATTTACTACCTTTTGATGAGACAAGGAGACTAACGTTGGTGGAAGGACTTCAAAGTCATACATGGGGAGACGGTTGCCGACTGCTGCTGGCAGATATAGGCTTAAGAAATAAGCTGACTATTCGAGAAAGGAAATGTACACCTAGAATTCGATGGGGAAATTTGAAGGACGAAAATCTTCCCCTATTTAAGAATAAACTCATGTTGCAGACATTGGCTCGACTAATTAGCGACTCAACTCATATATGGGAAGTTATGGTGACAAGATCATTCAAGTAGCAAAGAAGACTCTCGGGGTCACAACAGGAAAGGCAGGAGGGCATAAGGAGTCTTGGTGGTGGAATGAGGTCATAAAAGACAAGATAAATGACAAAAAAGTAAGCTTTAGGGAGCTTATAAGGTGCACGAATAAGGAAGAACGAGTGGAATTGAGGGAGACTTACAAAACAGCCAAGAGAGAGGCGAAGAAGGCGGTATCAAAAGCAAAGAAAAAGGCCTATAAACGGATGTATGAACGCTTAGAAACATAAGAGGGGGGGCATGCTATGTTTAAGATTGCCAAAGCCATGGAGCGTAGAAGGAAAGATCTAGGGCTTGTGAAGCTTATAAAGGACACATATGGGCATGTACTGGTTAAGGAGCGGGACATCAAGCTAATATGACAAACCTACTTCCACAACCTTTTTAACAATGGGAGAGCCTACCAAGAAAAATGTGACAACACAACCTTTCGACGACAACAACTGAATAACTGCTACTTGCCGACGGATCACATGGAAAGAGGTCCAGACTGCACTTAGGAGGATGGGAAGGGCTGAGGCGGTTGGCCAGACAACATACCCATCGAGGTATGGAAGTGTCTGGGAGAAGAAGAACTCATGTGGTTAACTACTTTTTCAATATTATCCTCAAATTTGGTAAGATGCCAGACCATTGGAGGAGTAGCGTCGTAGTCCCTATCTATAAGAACAAAGGAGACACCCAATGTTGTGGTAACTACCGAGGAATAAAACTACTAAGACATACTATGAAGCTATGGGAAAGAGTGATTGAGGTTAGACTTAGACAGGAAACTCAAGTTACGATGAACTAATTTGGCTTCATGTCGGGGCGTTCCACCACAGAGGCAATTATAAGAAGATTGATGGAAAAGTATAGGGAGAAGAAACGTGACCTTCATATGGTGTTTATTGACCTAGAAAAGGCGTACAACAGTATGCCACGCCAAGTTCTTTGGGAGTGCCTGGAGGGTAGAGGGGTCCCAAGGAAATATATTGAGATAATTATGGATATGTATACCAGGAGTGCAACAAGTTTTCGTGCGCTTGTGGGGGATACTAATTTCTTCCCCATGGAAGTAGGCCTTCACACGGGTCAGCGTTGAGTCAGTTTCTTTTTGCAGTAGTCTTGGATGAGTTGTCAAGGTCGATTCAGGAGATACTCCCATGGTGCATGATATTCGCCAACGATATTATGTTAGTTGCTGAGAGAAAACAACATCTAAACATGAAGCTAGATGAGTGGCGAAAAACCTTAGAGACAAAATGTTTAAGGATTAGTCTCTCTAAGACGGAGTACCTCCACTGTGATTTTAGTGGGCTAAATGACAATGAGGACGTCCAGATCACCATTGAAGGGCAAGTGGTTATGCAGGTAACGAAGTTTAAGTATCCATGATCATTTGTTCAGAGCGATGGGGAATTAGACAGTGATGTGGCCCATTGAGTTCAGGTAGGATGGTGTAGATGGAGAGCAGCCACATGTATATTATGTGATAAGATATTCCTAACTAAACTAAAGGGAAATTTTTTTGGGTCACAGTTAGACCTGCAATTTATATGGAACAGACTATTGGGTCATCAAGAAGGCACAAGTGCGGAAGATTGAGGTAGTAGAGATGAGAATGCAACGATGGATGTGTGGGCATACAAGGTTAGACCAAATAATAAACAGTGTGTTTCGGGAGAGATTAAGGGTAGCTAACATATCCGACAAGATAAGAGAGTGGAGATTGAGATGGCTTGGACATGTGAAGAGAAGACAGACGACGAATCCTGTTAGATCCGTAGAAAACATTACTATACAGGGGAGGAGGGGTAGAGGCCGCCCTAAATTGACTTGGGATGAGAGAATTAGACATACTTGCTAGACTTAAACCTCTCCGAGAACATGGTCGAGGATAAGAATTCTTGGAGACGAAGATTTAAAGGTAAGGATATTTAGAGAGAAAGGAATACCTTAGTGGCTTCTCTTTACCTTATTTTTGTTCATACACAATTATGTTATTTTCTTTTCATATATTATATATTTTTATCTATTTATGTATTATTATTAATATTATTATTATTATTACTTTTACTATGTGCTATTATTAATTACAGTACTGTTTAACTTTGATTTTCTCTTATATTCTCTCATACATATGTTTTTCAGAGCTGAGGGTCTCTCTGGTAGTCATCTCTCTATCCCATTGGATGGAGGTACAGTACGCCTACATTCCATCCTTCCCAAACCCTACTTGTAGCTTTGCTATTTGTAACATCCCAAAATTTCCAAGTAATATTAATTATATTACTTAATATTAGAGAGAAAGTTTACCCGGGTTATTAGGAAATAAATAAAAGAATAGGAGTTGGTATGGGTCGGGTCAGTGTTGGGTAATGGATGTGGGTTGTGGACTTGGGTTAAATGAGAATGGGATTTAAGGGATATAAATATCCCCTAAACCCAAAATATCTTCATTCTCACCTTACACCCTAAAACTCCTAACACACACTCAAAACACACACATTCTACCGATCAAGATTCGAAGCCGAGACCCGAGATTTTGTTGATAGATCTGAGTTGGTAAGGTAAGAACAATCCAACAAAGCTAATATTACTGTAAATGGTTAGGATTGGATGGGTTAACCGGACCCGAAACCCAACTGCCCAAATCGGACCCCTAAAACGTCGATTTTAGGCCGATTTGATGGTTGGGACTTGTAGGCGCCGATCATACGATTCCGTGGGTACCAAAATCGAGTTATTTAGCTAAGAAACGAAGGAGTTATGGGCAAACAGATCTGCAGCGCGACAACTTCGCCTGCAAGATTAAGTTCGCCTGATGAACTTCGCCTTCAAGCGTAACTTCGCCTTCAAGCATAACTTCGCCTACGGCCAAGTTCGCCTAAGGATAACTTCGCCTGAAGCCAAGTTCGCCTAAGGATAACTTCGCCTGAAGCCAAGTTCGCCTAAGGTTTAACTTCGCCTGAAGCTAAGTTCGCCTAAGGTTTAACTTCGCCTGAAGCTAAGTTCGCCCGAAGGTTAACTTCGCCTGAAGCCAAGTTCGCCTAAGGATAACTTCGCCTGAAGCCAAGTTCGCCTAAGGTTTAACTTCGCCTGAAGCTAAGTTCGCCCGAAGGATAACTTCGCCTAAAGCCAAGTTTAATTAGAAAATGAATTATAAAGCGATAAGTTAAAGTAAGCTAATACTAGGCCACCGGATTAGATCAGGCGAGTATTGATACGTGTAACTTGTACAGTCAGCCGAGCTCAGTTAAAGAAGGGATTTACAGCTACCAGAGGAAGAAGCAGAATTCAGGTGAGTTTCTAGCCCCATTCCTTGTTATGTTTTCGGGGCTGTGTGCATACTCGATGTGTTGTTAATACATTTATCCTAAGTGATAAGTGTATGTCATATGTGATATGTGTGATAGATATGAATGATTGCTTGTCGGTACGCGAACGATCTTCGGATATTGCGCGTACTGTCAGGTTAAAAATAAAGGTACGAATATTATATATCGTAGATGTATGAATATTTCAAATGAATACTTGTCGGGGCGTGAACGATCTTCGGATATTGCACGTAACGACAAGGGGTATGGTTGTTAAATGAATGAGGTAAAGAATGCCTAGGGTGTTCTTATGTTATAATGTAAGTATGTGTGTATAGGTACACGAATGGCATGTGAATTCTACGTGTGATATGTATGAATGATTGCTTGATGGTACGTGAATGATCTTCGGATATTGCACGTACTGTCAGGTTGTAACGTTATAAATATGGCAAGTATGATATGTATGTGTATGTGTATGTGTATGAACGTAATAAAGTTAATAAAAGAAGGAAATGACGGTTGTATGATTGTATGGTTACGAAAAGGGTACCGAGCCCTAATAATACTCGCGGTATGATGTATGGTTGTATGGTAACGAAGAGGGAATCGAACCCTACTAATATTCGAAAACAAGGGACCAGACCCTTATAATATCTGTGATGTTAGGGACCAGACCCTTATAATATCTGTGATGTTAGGGACCAGACCCTTATAATATCTGTGATGTTAGGGACCAGACCCTTATAATATCTGTGATGTTAGGGACCAGACCCTTATAATATCTGTGAGGTTATAGGGCGAAAGGCTCTTTAAAACGTATGATTATGAATGTAAAGAAAGTATGTAAGTAAGAAAGAAAGTATGTAAGTAAGAAGGAAAGTATGTAAGTAAGAATGAAGGTATGAGTACTTATGTGTGTATGAAAGAAAGTTATGAGGTTAAGTACGTATGTATGTAAGAGGGTATTGTATGATATTGTGTGATTAACTAGAACTCACTCAGCGTAGCTGACTTTTAGTATGCACGCAGGTGAGCTGATTATAGAGTTAGCATGAGGATGACACACGGCATGGATTGAACGGCTGGCATCTGAAGAAAGAAGTAAAGATGTTTTAAATATAAAGTTTTGTGTTATGGTATCAAAGAAAAGATTTAATGTTTTGTAACAAATGATTGATGTTTTATATTCCGCGAAAAGTTTTAATAAACTCTGATTTGAAGGACTGTGTTTATGAGTAAATCCGACACGAAAGTAGGGCCACCGGGTTCGGGGCCTTACACTATTGGTGAGATTCCACTGGGTATGATTGATTGATTGATCATTTAAATAGTTATTCGTAAAATCATATTATTCAAATTGTCCATACTTTATATTCACTAACAATAATCTTACTCCCCGCTGTGTGTTTAATTAACATTGTTTATATTTCACCCGTGGACTCCACGGGTCAGTAACCTTGGGTACAATAAACAAAGGATATTAATCTCTAAATAAAAAAATAAATATAGGAAATCAAGTTCTTCAAATATTAAAACATAACAATGAACACATATCATTAATTCATAGTCAATAAATGCTAATCATAATTTGAATTTGAGGATGGATATAATTTGAAGAAGTCATCATTATATCAAGAGAAATATGCATTTTGTCTCCCTGGTATATATCGACGTTCGACGGGTTAACCCCTGAAAAAGAATTTGCGAACTTTGACTCCCAGTGTTACTCCGACGGATTCTTTTGACTCCTACCGTCAGTTGACTGTTGGTATTTTAGTAATAATACCAACATATTAAGGGTATTTTAGTGATCTTCTTCTAATAAATAATAAATATAATAATAATAATTATAATATAATAATAAATATAATAATAATAATCATCGTAGCAACAGCTACGTTATATTAATAATAATATCAATATTATAATTTACTATAATATCAATATGTTATATTATCATAAATATTAATATGTTATATTTATATAACAACACTAGCAGCAGATCATCTTCCTAATCATAATCACCTGTTCATCTTCATCATCATCAACCTCAAACCTCAGTTCATCTTCATCATCATCAACCTCAAATCCTTAAACCCACCACCATGTAATCCCTCTTACTCTCATCATCTTCATCATCAGTTTCATAACAATTAATCGAATCTCTCAAATCCTCAAACCCTAGATTTCATCACTCAAACCCTCAAATCTCTCAAATCCCACCACCAATCGCTTCAATAATTCAACTACCACACCTATAAATCATTCCGATCAAAACCCCTAACCTCCGGCACCACGCCACCGCCACGGCAGCCATTGTCGCCATTGATTTCGGCCATCTCGTTTTTCCGGTCACGGCAGCCACCGCCACGACACCCACGCTCGTGGCTTCATCGACCTTCTGCAACGCCACCACCACGGCATCCATGGAAGCCACCACCCCCGTCGCACCTCCACCCGGTGATAAAAGATTCCGCCGGAGTGATTGCAAATGGTACTTTGATTCCGATCTACGAATTCGGAGAGAAGAATATTGATTTATATCTTAATTTTTTTGTTTTCTATTTCAAAAATTTAATTAATAATTATTAATTCTTGTGTCATATTTGTTGTTATTGGATTTTTGGATGAATATTGATATTTAGATTTTAATTGTTTTGTAAATTTGGAGATGATAATAAACTTGATATGATGAAGATATGGTGATGATGATGATGATGTGTTAATAAAATCCGGAGATGATGATGATGATAAACCTTTAATGAAGTTAAAAAGTGGTAATATATATTTAATATTATATAGTTATAAGAAATATTAGTATAGTTCAAATGGTTGGTGTTGTATTGTGTTAAACCAGTGGTCGGGGTTCAAACCCCACCCTTTACACGAATTTTTGGTATTTAGTTTTAAGATTAATTATAGGCTCAGGGGTCAAACGGTAATTTTAACGTTTTTTGGTTAGTCAACTCACAGTCAACTGACGGCAAGGAGACAGACTGACCCGCCCAAATATCACAATGGTCCAAAGTTCGCAAAATCGTTTTTAGGGGTTAACCCATCGAACGCTGATATATACCAGGTAGACAAAATGCAGATTTCTCTTATATCAATTGATGATAAACTGAAGAGGAAACTTGTGGATGTGTTTGCATCGATGATGAATCTAACATGTCATCAATTAAGTGTAAAACATCAAATGTGGAAGAGAAGACAAATGAGTTTAGTGGTGTAGTAAAAAATGGTGTTGATGGCGAAATGACATATGATGTTAAACTTGTAACTCATAAGTTGGAGAAGGTTTAAAAAAGAATTTTTATGATTATCATTTATTGATTAATAAATAAAGACAATGATATGTTTTTATTGTTATGTTTTAAGATTTTGAGATTTTTTTTATTTAAAGACTAATTTTCTTTGTTTGCTTATTGTACTCTGGTATAAGTTATAAAATGTTTTAACTTTTCATTTATCTCATTTATCTTTATTAGTTTTTGTTTGTTTTTATATTTGCAATTAAAATATGTTATGATGTCTTTTAATTCATGTAAAATTGTTATTTATATATAAATGCAACATTCGTATTTCAATAATTTATATGATTTTACATATATATTACGTTTTATATATGTTACATCAGTGTGTAACACGGCTACCATTCTAATTTGTTTAATCAAGAAGCTTGTAAAAAGGAGATTTATTAATACTGTTTAATTAAAAAGAAAGATTTTTTGAAGTGGGTATTCAGTTTCGGCACACCATGGTCAACTTTGATTGCCTGTTTGAATGTATATATTGTAAATGGATAAAAAGACATTACCTAGAATTACACCTAGGGAGGTTCTTCCATCATCGTGTATACAAGTGAATTCCTGACTGAAAACGAAATCATCAACGTCATATTCCTTGTGGCGTTTACATTTACCCCCACTATCTCTGCACCTTCTACACTCTTCTGTGGGGTCTTCTCCAACTATAACAGAAAGGTCCATATTGTCATAAACCAATCAAACAAAAGAATCTACCTACCGAAATATATACTATGCATTAATGATTTACATACAAGGAGATGTGCATCCATCTTTTAGATAAGGGCTTCCTGTTCCTTCTGACCAATAGCTGAAACATGCCCATGTATCCACTCTTGTACCATTAAACTCATCCATCGTCTCTCTTAACGGGGTTTGGTCATAGCAACAAGTCACTTGATCGATCTTTGTTAGAGTCCACATAAGTGATACAGGATTAAAAGTGGTATTACTCCTGGCAATAGATGGGTCAGAATTCCTTCCTTCGTCATAAGAAGTTTCATCATCCACTAAGAAGGCACTCCCACAAGCTCCATCTTCCTCTTCTGAGTTTGTAAGGTTAATGGTGTACAACTTGAGCGAATAAGGAATTTTAGTTTCACAACAACCAATTCCAAAACAGTCACTTCTGTCGTTATGTGTAACTATATTGCGACAGGTCGTGGAACATCCTGTGAGCACACTCCCATTATCTATCATAGCAGCACTTCCACATCCCTCAAAAACAAATTTATTGTGTAACATGGAAAGCCAAAAGGGGCTACTATCAAGATCAAAGCCCATAATCTCACTGCTATTCTGTACTGGGTTTTGGCAATAAGAGATCCTCCGCGTGCTAACATTGACTGTACGATATAGCAAGTTGACACCCAAGATTTCCAAGTTGTTGAGTGCAGGTAGATATGGTTTGGAGAACTTGCAATCAACGTTGTACCAATGGTTAACAGAACAATTTGAACCGATTCCAAAAGGGAAAGGAATCCTTACTTTCCCACACGTATCAATGCACCCAGTCTTGGCATATTTTGGAATTGCTGCATAAAAAAGAGTAAATGATAAGCCGAAAATGAAAGTGGGTGCCTATGTTTGCAGCAGAGCATACTAAATATTTGCTTAATTTATAATTCAAATTCAAATATCCTAAGAAGCCAAATACACAAGACAATATTATAAGTTGACGTACATACCCCTGCATCCATCTATTAAATAAGGGTTGTCTTCTGATGTAGAATAGTAGTTGTTGCATTTCCATGTATCCTCTGGAGCACTATTAAATATATCTACTTTCCGTCTTATGGGGGTTTGGTTATCACAACAAGTTAATTGATTAGAGTCCGTTAGAGTCCACAGAAGTGATACTGGAATTATAGAGGCGTTCTTAAACATAAACGGGTCAGAAAACCTTCCTCGGTCAAATAAAGTTTCATCCACCAAGAAGGCATACAGAGAACCTCCATCTTCCTCCAAGCAGGCAATGTTAATGTAGTATGACTTGACATAGTGAGGAATTGTAGTTTCGCAACTTCCAAAACCATTATTTTTATCACCAAGTGTATCATTGCTACAACTTGTTGTACACCCAGTAATCACACCATCATTATCTGCCATCATAAGAGCATTACCACACCCCTCGACAATAAATTTATTGTGTCTTTTGGAAAACAAGAAGGGGCTCCTACCGAGGTCAAAGCTCGTGGTCCGACTGTTATTAATATTCCCAACTGGGTTTTGGCAATTAGAGATACTTGGCATATTAACAATGATTGTCTGATTTTTCAAGTTTACATTCAAGATCTCCAGGTGGTTGATTGCAGGTAGATATGGAGTCGAGTATTTGCAATCAACGATGTACCATGTATTGACAGAACATTCCGCACCGATTCCAAAAGGATATGGAATCGTCACGTTGTTCCCACATGTATCTTTGCATCCTGTCTTGGCGTGCTTTGCAATTGCAGGTGATGTTGTGGTTAATGAAAGGAAAACGAGTAGATGCAAGAAAGCTAGAAATAACTTCATATTCGTAAAGAAGAAAGATAGGATCATAGCAGAAAACGTAAAGAGGTGTTTATGTTTATATATAACGTTGGCTATACTTGATTTGAGAGAAATAAATGAAAGACCCGCCAGTCTACGCCGTGGTGGAATTATACACCAGTAATGAGGTGTGGAAACAATCTAGGCATACAATTCCACGTGTGGTGATGATATCTCATGAGTTACGAAGAATTTGAGTCTGTGTGTTTTATTATTATTATTATTATTATTATTATTATTATTAATGAGATAATTGATAAATCATAAAGTGACTGCAAAACTAGTTAAGGACTTAGTGTTGGTAAATCGTGTCTTATGGTGTTTAACAAGTTAAAAACGACACGATTAACACAAGTATTAAACATGAAAATGACTCGTTTAACACGTGGCTATGATGGTTTGAGCATGACAATTATATGTTATATATACCATGAGTGGGAAGTGATGAACCCTAGCATTCTAGTCTTTGGTGATTCAACCAAATCTTGAAACGTTATTCTGACTTATGGAGTCAATTATAATTGATGCTAATGGTTTAATTACAAAGGATAGGATCAGCAAACTTTTCAACATCCATTTCAACTTTAGTTAGGGAAGTTATATAATAATCAAAGAGTAGGTTTTCTAACTTGGATGACCTCCTGAGTTAATTATTAGGTAATTATTAGAAGTTTAAGTTTCAGGATTCTAAGTGTGTAAGAGTTGGTACAATATGATGTACAAGAGGTAATCGTAGTTAAATTTAGAGTAAAATTTAATGACTCTCTTTCCTCAACTCTTGTACGTCTAAAATTATTATTAAAGAAATATAAAATCACTTACTGTATTTTTACTATATAGGTCTTATGGTGTGTAAACATTTACACATTTTTGAAAAATATTTGAATTTTTAAAATAACCTTCATGTAGAGTGTTTTGCTTAATTTTTGTTCTTTTTAATTTACATTTTAGGTGTATTTAAATTTAATATTTATACTAACAAATATTAATATTTAATGCTTTAAATGGCAAGTAATCATTTTTTTCTACTAGAATTTTCGGCCATAAACGTCCTGGTCGAAGACTAAGTCTACGCTAAATTATAACCACAACTCAAAATCTAGAAAGAAATTAAAATATATTTTTTTCCCTACCTAGTGATTTATTATTGTGAAGAGAAAGGGTCCATAGAGACCCGCGAACCTAAGTGGACGACACAATAGTTTTAGTGATAGTGACAACTCGGTCAATTATTCTCTATCTCTCCGGCTATAATACTTTACTTGGACCAACAATTTAAGGATCTTCACTCTTTAACACTCATTATGATTCTCTTAATACTCATACTGATTGACATGCTGGAAGTTGGTTACGAGAAGAACCCTCCTATTCTCTTTCTCATAACGAGCTCACAATGTTCTGTTTTTGATGACGTGGGTACCCTTACCCACACATATGCCAGAGAAGCCTAGAAACTTGGAAGCAACATACACAGGCTGTTAGGCCAATAAAGCTCCAAGCTTCATCATTAAAGCTTCTAGGATGATTGGGAAAGCTCCTCGCTACAGTAAGAAAAGTCACATCTGATGTTACATAAAGCTGAAATCTGTCATAAACCATAAATGTCGACACGGCAGAGAAAATGTAGATAGAAAGTTATACTAAAATGGTATTACTTGTTTGAAAAATGCTAAAAAAGGAGTTTACCCTTTCCCTTTTAGAAGCTTAATGTCACGGAGCTATCCCTTTGACTCCGTGTGGCGCCCGAAGGCCAGCCAATTGGTCCGCTCACGATCAGGGCTTGCTGGTTTAGTCATGCCTTGGACTCATCATGCGAGCGACAACAGCTCACAACCAGCGATGCGTTCGTCGTGCAAGCACGACTAGGCATGTACGCCTTCTTTCCCGCTGAGGCCGTGCCCGATGAAGTCCGGGACGAGCCAACAAACCCAAGCGTTACAACACAAATTAAGCATCTCGATCTTCAAATATTTGGTCTGTGACACTCTCCCACCACCATAACCATGCACGTCCTCGTGCATGCACTTGTCGTCCCAAACCGACGTGCAAGACTTAGATGCTGGTCTTCCCCTATGCCATGCATATCTGAAGGGCAAGTTCGCCGTCCCATACCAGCTCACAAGCCGAAGCCATGCGTTTTGAGAATGATTCACTATGATAAATGGGACACCAGATAGTTCAGCCAAAATGTGAGTTAGCCGTGTCGGTTTATTATGCCGTCGGATTATGTGACGCCGACGTTCGCCAAATTAGCAGACTTCAACCCAGATTACGGCTCTGCCACACCGTAAAACTTTTAACACGAGCACGGTGGCTTTCACTTCACTGGACTAGGGCGGAGCTCACGATCCCATAATCGTGGCTTACAAAGACCATTTGATCTTCTCCCACCACCATTGCATAACTCATCCTTGACATTTCTAAGCTTTTTTGGTTGAGTGTGCACGTTCCAACGTATCTGAGGTTCGACCTGGCTTTGATACCACTTGTCACGGAGCTATCCCTTTGACTCCGTGTGGCGCCCGAAGGCCAGCCAATCGGTCCGCTCACGATCAGAGCTTGCTGGTTTCGTCCTGCCTTGGACTCATCAGGCGAGCGCATTCCTTAGACTCATCAGGCGAGCGACAACAGCTCGCAACCAGCGATGCGTTCGTCGTACAAGCACGACAAGACATGTACGCCTTCTTTCCCGCTGAGGCTGTGCCCGATGAAGTCCGGGACGAACCAACAAACCCAAGCGTTACAACACAAATTAAGCATCTCGATCTTCAAATATTTGATCCGTGACATTAAGCTTACCAAGAGAAGCTTTCGCATTGCCTATAAAAGGAGGGTTTCATATGCGGTATTTTCATTCACCCTTATTCTATTCTCTCTACTCTTTCTTTGTACTTACTCTCTTATCACCTTTTATATGTATCAAATCAATGATTCTAACGCCGGAGCTGATTGCATGAGACCACCTCCTACGGAGAGACTAACTGGTTGTGCTTCTTTGATCTTAGCAGGTTAGGAAGCTCTGTTAGTGTCATACTCTTTGATTGCATACCTTCAGTGTAGCCATACCTGTAGCAACAAGCGACGCCCACCGTGGGACTGGAGCTACTTAGAACAAAAATTCCATTAGTCTCAGACTCTCAGTCCTCTTGTTCTAAAATATTTTTCTTGTATGGCTGAAAAAGAGTATTCCTAGTAAGAGTTTTCCTTCTAACGATGATCGGCCTCAAGATAACTCCTCTTCGAGGATGATATCGGTTGTAGTTCTCCAAAAACGGAAAGACCGTCGGTCACACCGTCGATGCAAGATTTTTAGTTTCAAACACGACATTCGTCCAGAAGTGGAATTTTCTTTCCAAGAGATGAATTTTTGCTCCCCGTAGCCAGAAGGTGTTAAAAGAAACTTCATTTAACTCAGGGAGCTAATGAACAACTATGCTTAGGAGGAACGAGCGAAAGGGGTGAGGATAAGGTTAGTTACCGTGAATAACCTGATATCACACTCTCACTGATACCTAGTTCACCAAGCATTAGTACACCTTCCCTATCAGGAAGAAACACTCCAAGACCAAGCAACTCACCAGGTGGGGAAGCAAGGAACATGAACTCTCCCCGGGAAAGGGTAAGCTTATCAACTTCACCCATAACTCCCACAGGAACAAGAGAGTATACCATGGAGCAGTTGCTTCAAAGCTCACCTTCTGCAATTATTCCCCCAACATGTACTTCCTTGGTGGAAACCCTGATGTCCTTGCCTTTGGCTAACTCGATATTGATCTACGAAACCAAAAACGCACGGATTTTGTTTCGGTGGATGAAAATGAACGATAAAGAACACAAGATGTAATCTCTTTGAAGCTCGATATAAATTTTGGCAGAGTTTCATCACAATTTGGATCTTGTAAAAATGTATTATCTTCTAACTAACTTACAATTGAAACTATTTATACTCAAGCAACCGATACTCTAACTTCATTCTCCATTCTTTAACTTCACCCTCCATTCTCTACATAGGTTTACATCTTCCATTCTCTACATAAGTTTGTGTGTGTAGTAATATTTAGAGCATGGCTACCATTCCAGTACAATTTCTAGCGAATGCCATTTACTCTACAAACACAAAGCGTGTGGCAAATATCTCTAGGTATATGAACTTTATACAAAGACTAAATGACTAATCGGTTCATCTCTCAACACTTGTCACACCAAAAATGTACTAACAATCTCCCCCTTGACAATTGTTGGAGTTCGTTAAGCTTTAGTCTTTGTCTCTTTGCTTTTTGTTGATCTTCATGTGTGTCTTTATACAGGTGATGACATGTAGAAAATGCACTAGCTGTAACCCCCCCTTGGCATGAGTTGTATGTCTCTAATCTTTATCAGTTTCTAGCTTGTACACACGATCAGCATCTTTAATTCCCCTTAACTCGAACACTCTGCCATAACTTCTATTCACCATGTTGAGTAGATGCAATGATTGAAAAAATCATCATTCAGCCAAAAATGCAGTCAATCACCACATTCTATCAATAAATTGTAAAGTTTATAATCTTGATCTAACATTTGAGTACAAATTGTATGCACATGAATGTTTAATGGTGAAAAACCTTTTGGAGCTCGGAAAAACAGTTTGAAAATGTATATCACTTGTCGGAAGATAAAAAATAAATTGGAACGAAAAATACTTTTGGCTTTTACAAAGTTTATGCTAAAACACACCGAAAATATTTTCAAAATTAAAGCAATAAACATAAGTAGTACAAATAATTTATATTTTTGTGAGAAGGATCACAACATGGGATCATATTGACCAATAACGTCCTAAGCTACACTTTCATTTCTACATTATTATGCACATAATCCAAAGATGATAGCAGATATAATGCCCACTTTAAACTTTACACAAATCTTTCAGTAGCTTTACGATACGTTTAAGGTTTAATTGAGCACAAATCTTATGTAGACCCCATCTATCAGGCGCAATTTTTATCTAATACAATGTATTTAAAATGTATTTTCATTTTCACATTCTTAACATGATTAGTTGTGACCTATGCAAAAATAATAATTAAAAAGAAACTAAAGCAGAATGTTAAAATTTTACCCTTAGGATCAATATTTCTACACGCAAATAAGGTTCCATTTTAATATAACAAAAAGATAAAATAAATTGAATTGTATAAGGCTTTAACAATTTAGTAGGATAATCTCATATTATCGCGCAGAGAAAGTCCAAAGCCTTATATGAAACACCAAGAAAATAAAGCAAAATCTCAGGGTCTTAACTCTCAGGTTGGATACTCTTATCACACAATGAGAATACAAGACTTTTCAAAATAAAAATAAAATAAAAAAATAAATTTTAATTTATTTGCAAAATAAAAAGAAAAATAAGCTGAATTTCTTTGCAAAAAGAATGCATGCACACACATAAATCATTAAACTTTTTGGAACTTAAAAGCAGATATTAAATATACATCAAGATGTTGTACCACTAGATTTGACAAACATTTAGGTTTATATATTTTCAACACTTATATGATTTAGCAAGCCTATGATACACATTATACAAATGATCTTACGACAATTTTAGTCTAATTTGTCCATGTGCTAGGTACGTTAAGTCAATGTACCATCATTTCCCATAATGTTGGATCAAATATCACAAAGTTTTTAAAGATCATGTTCACAAAAAAAATGATAACAAAAGAAAAGCGATCTTCCAACATGGATAATTTTTTTAATAATCATGTTCACCAAAAAGAATTTAAAAAAAAGATTGAAAAAAAAATCAGCAAAAAGCCAAAAAGAAAATCAGTTCTTATTCAGTTATGTGATTAGCAGTCTGTTTGTTTTTTTATTAGAGTTCTGTGTATTTGTTTAATTGGGTTTCATCCACCTTAGTCACTAAATATGCCTATTCCGCACCTAACCTAGACCTCAGCAAAACCCTAGTCCGAGTCTTTATGCAACCGGTGGGTAATGGGTGGAGATAAGACTGACCTGCAATCTTATTAAGTTGTGACTCATATTTGGTATTTGAGGGCAGAGACATATACTGGCACATCTTTTGCTAGTCCATATATTAAACCGAGAGGAGTGTTGATAGTGTGAGGGGTATGGACATGTATGCCTCAACCGGAAACAAAGTACACTTGTCTGGGCGGCTCTAATGTTTTTATTATAGCACTTAACCTTATTTGTGGGATGTCAATCTAGAAAGTGTCAGTCTAGAAAACTAGATATGACCTTAAACCTTACTAGTATTAATGGCGATAATTTATGAACCTATAATAGAGGTTGATGTTTGCTTTAGAGTTTGCTTGAGGGCAAGCAAAAGATAAGTGTGGGGATGTGATGGTTGGTTAATTTGTATATAATTAAGTTCGTTTATTTATTAGTTTTAACTGTTTATTGTGGGAACTTCGATACTTCATACGTGTTTATTGTATTTCAGGTCATAGACGTTAAAGTGCCTAATTTGGACCTGTACGAGCACGAGATGAAGACCCGAGATGACGTGTTTTAGTGTATGATCAAAACTGGAGGATCTGGGTAAAAGTTGGTTTAGCATATCATTTGTTGAAATCAAAGTATCTTATGCTATGTAGAGAAGCAACGCACATCAGGAAGTTTTAAAGTATGGTTTGCTGAATAATACTCTAAAGTTAGAGTACCATTTGTTGAGCCAGAGTACCATTTGCTGAAGCTAGAGTAAAACTACGGGAGTCGCTATTTTAATACCCTATAAAAGGATAAAGTTAGGGTTTCATTCAGAACTTCTTCCAGGCAGTTACCAGAGCTTAGAGAGGGCGATTCCACCATTCCGATTCATACCGAGATCACATTCATGTTCCATATCATCATAATTGAAGATTCCATGATGTCGAGGCTAGGCTAACTTCTCTGATTCGTTCCCAGGATGTAAAGTTTGTATTTATTCAGTTTTGATTGTAACCAAGAACATACTATTTGTAATTGTCTTTGATTGATCTATGAGTATTGATATTTAGTATTGATGTGCATTCAATCGGTTTAGGTTTACGTTGATCAGAACGATTAGTTTGTCGGTTGCTATAATAATTGCTCATAGGGTTGTTTAACTAGTTTGAATACAACAAAGCACACAATTGCCCTTAGTTGAGTCACACTGGCAGGGACCGTTTGATAACCAGTGTCGTGTGTTAGCGATTGTTGGTGCCTAAGGTTTAACTCGTTAATCAGTCTTTAGTCAGTCTGTGATAATTAATCTGTTAGGTTGCATGAGAAACTGTTTAATTGCATTCTTGAACCCCGGGATGAGTCTTCTTTGTTAATTGTTTGAATTTGTGAATTTTCTTAATCAATATTTAAACCAATTTATTTGCTTGTGTGATCAGCACTAAAATCTGTTACTTCATAATATTAGAAATATGTTACACGATTACATTGATCACATACTCCTGGTGGATACGATACCTTATTTACCCTATCTACTTAGGTTATTTAGGTTTTTTGCATGACTCAAACGACAGTCATCAGCTGGTACTTGCACCTTGATTTTGGTATGGAGGTTTAGGTTGAGAGGGTTGGTTTTGATTAAAAGAGCATTTATCAAAGCCAGGTGGAGCTTGATTGTTGGCTCCGTCTCTCCAACTGAAGTTTGGATAATTTCCCTAACCAGGGTTGTAAGTGTTTCCATACATGTTATTTTTTTGGCTTACAAAATCACAATCTTCGATGGTCATACTTTGGCAGCCTTTTCTAAGATCTCGAATGTCTCATTATGTAATTTGGTTCTGAGATCTCTACTAGCGACCTGATCGATTGCTTGTTTGTTTCAGCTAGTTTGAGCGTCGAAGAAATTTTGGACTTGAAACCATTTTTTCAATCCATGGTGCGAAAATCGTCAAAGAAGGCTCATGTATCTATCCCATGCTGCTTGTAGTGACTCGTCTTCATCGGTCCGGAATCCAGTGATGCTGGCACAATACTTAGCAGTTTTGTTGGGGTAGAAAGTATTTTAGAAGGAATTGCTCTTCCATCTGATAACAAGTGGTGATGGCATCGGAAGGTAGAGATTCAAGCCATTTAAAGGCGTAACCTGGGAGTGAAAATGGAAAGAGTTTGAGTCTCGCTTGGTCTTCAGAGAAAAGTTGAATTTTGAAAGTTCCACAAATTTGAAGAAATCGGGAAATATGACACAAGGGATCTACGTCGAGAAGGCCATGAAATTGAACAAAATTTTCGATCATATGAATGGCACTAGATTTAATTTCAAAGTTTTGAAGTATTTCAGGTGGTGCAACGCTAATTCCATAGCCGTTAAGTGTCGGCTTGCCATATTGGCTCATGTTTAGCTCATCGTCTACCGATGCCATCATAGGTTCCTTTTGGTTTTCTTTGGTTGATGTACCTTCCTCTGGTTCGTTATAAACTCCTTCGGTTGCTTTTCGTGCCCAAGTGCGTGTTCTTTGGTAAAAGTGACGTTCGGATTCGGAAAGTGGTGAAAGGAGGTCTGGAGTAGATGTAGAGGAGATACACTAACTAAGAAAGTAAAAAAGATCTAAATTCATAACTAAAACTAATCTAAAGTAAAATTAATCTAAAGTAAGAAACTTATCAACTAGAAATATATTAATTAAAATTTAAACTAAAGCTAAAATTGAAAAATAAAGAAGGTAGAAAACTATTTTTGGTCTTTTTTAATAAGTTTTTAAATATATATTATTGTGACAACTGCCCGAATCCGACCCGACCCAGGTACCCGTTTTCGAATCCGATTCTTTTTATGATTTAAAATTTGATTATTAATCTTTGTAAATTTAACATTAAATAAATTATATATATATATTTTTATATTACTTACTAATAATAATAATTCTCTTTCTTGTCGCCGTCCCGCCTCTTTCTCTTTCTTGTCGCCGTCCCGCCTCTTTCTCTTTCTTGTCGCCGTCCCGCCTCTTTCTCTCTCTTGTCGCCATCTCGCCTCCTTTTCTCTCTTGTCGCCGTCCCGCCCCTTTTGCTTAACCCTTGCGCCTTGAACCCCCTTTTTCTCTTAACTCTTTGCTTGTCCTTTGGTTCTTCCCGCCTAAGGATGTCTGCGCAGCTCCACGCGCCAGACTCCTTACAAGGAAGCCTACATGAAGACCAGTTGTTCCTGCGATACGCGAGGCGAACTGTTCTCGCAGCGCGCTAAGAATTGTAGTTCTTCTCGCAGCGCGCTAAGAATGGTAGTTCTTCCCGCGACGCGCTAAGAATTGTAGTTCTTCTCGCAGCGCGCTAAGAATGGTAGTTCTTCCCGCGACGCGCTAAGGATTTGTAGTTCTTCCCGCGGCGCGCTGAGAATGGTAATTCTTCCCGCGGCGCGCTAAGGATAATAGTTCTTCCCGCGGCGCGCTAAGGATTGTTCTCTGTCTGCCTTCGCCCTCGCGCGTGCGCTCGAACCTTCTCGCGCTAGACCTTAAGTCTTTTCTTCTGTTTAGGTCAGCCTGTATCTTTTGATCTCTTATCTTTTGAGCTCTTGAGGTCAGTTCCGACATCTGTCCGAAAAGCCACTTTCGGCGCAGCATGCGCACCAACCCTATTGGTTGACAGAAAAAGTGACTGACATAATCTTTTGAAATCTTCTTTTGCATGCCTTGACCAGTACCTTTATCTGACTCCTCCCATGCTTTATTCTGTAACCTGTCAGCCCTTTTTCCTGTTCCCCGGCTGCCATATCTTTTGATATCTTTTGCTTTTGTTTTCTTGTGCTTTTTAATATCTTTTGCCTGATTTGATGAGATACTTTCCCCTTTTCTAGGGATTGTGTTCCCTAGGGTTTCCCTATATATAATACTATTTTCTTGTTATTTAACACTACACACACAAACACTTAAACTCTCCCCAAATCTTTCTCCCTTTGCTCTCTGCCGTTGTTCCTCAGCCGCCTCCTCTCTCTGCCTTCGTCTTTTCCCTTGTCCTGCCCAGATTTCCGGTAATATATAATTTATAATAATTTGTTAAAGATACATATTACTATGCTAACATATATTCAAGGCATAAAACAAATCATTAAACCAATAACCTCTTATTTATAGGTTAACTTGTGCTTGTTTAAAAGTTGATTCTTGCATTACCTTTCAACACACCTTTTTCAGGTGAGTAATCTCGTACCTAATCCCTTTTTATTTTTAATGTTTTGGGATGTTCATGTGTTCGTACAAACTTGAGTCTTAAACTTGTTTATAAACTTTTGTCGCGCAAAACCCCATGTGTTATGGACGTAGACTTGGCTGTTTATTTGTATGTGTGGATCATTAACCGTCTTGTCGGCCTATTCCGCAGTTTTCATGGATCCATTAGATGAACACGGGAGAACTATCGTTTATGATTTCTCTTTAGTTTACACTTGCACAGTTTTCTTGTTTTTGTGCTCAATTGGGAGCACGGATTGAACTATGAGCTATGATCTAAGGCTTGATCACAATCTGATTACACCCTTGTTGAACGCCAGTTATACACATGTTGCGCGCAGTGTTTGTATTATCTATTTATATGTATTAAACTTGATTTCTCACCGACACGCAAGTGTTGACGTTTTATTTTAACACATGTTCAGGTTTGCTGTAGCTGTTTCTGGAAGCTTGAGGACACATAGGATGTTTTCTTTTCTTTTGGACCTAGTTTAAAATGTAACAGGACAAGTTATGTTATTTGAATATTTTAAGTTATGATATGATTTATGTTACTTTATGTCATGTTCTGCGCGTGCGCAATGAAATGTATTTATTAAATATTGACACCCAAATAGTGTCGCGAGTAATGAAACAATACGTGGCGCCCCGATGTATAATCCGCCATCGGTCGGGGTGTTACAGATTGGTATCAGAGCTCCGTGACTTTAGGATAGGTGGTTAGACGTAACGACCTAGGATACCTAAGAGTCCCTTCTCGCGCATGAGAAATATCTCATGTTTGCGCGCTAATTGTTATTTACTCGATATTTATAAAATATGCTTGCGCTTACGCAGCGCATGATTTCATGTTTATTTCGCGATCTTTCGATTTTTATTGTTGAATTTCAGTTTATTTCTTTACTTACATATTCGTTTGTTGTGGGGATTGAAAATCCGAGAAGTCATGGTGGTACATGAATAGTTGATTTTCAATTACCATTAACTTTATGTTTCAAATTGAAGATTTGAAAAGTCATGGTGATACATGAATTGTCAATCTCCAATATTGATTTACTCGATATTTTAAATTGAAGATCTGAAAAGTCATGGTGATACATGAATTGTCAACCTTCAATGCTCGTTTACTCGATATTTTAAATTGAGAATTCGGAAAGTCATGGTGATGCATGAATTGTCGATTTTCAATTCGAATTCATTACCTGTATTAAGTTTGCATTTAAATTCATATTTTATTTCAAAATTTGATAGCATTTAACTCCGCGAAACAAGCTTTACGACGATATAACTTGCGCTAAAACGATTTCCCATACCAAGATATTAACAAAAATTAAAACTTTTATAGAATGCCTCCGCTATCTCGCCGATTTCAGAGGAGAGAAGCCTCGCGCAGGCTTAGACAGCAACGTTCCCAGGAAATGGCCGCCGCGATAGCCCAAGCCTTAAACCAAAATAATCCCAACCCCTCCGGATACAATATTAAATCCTTTAATGCGGGTAACCCTCCGAAATTCACAGGACTTGAAGGAGCCACCTTAATGCTCCAATGGCTCGAGAAAATTGAGAACACCTTTCTCCATACCCAATGCCCTCCAGACCGACGAACCTTATACGCCTCAAGTGTCCTAGAATCAAGGGCGCTTACTTGGTGGAATGGAGTAGCTCATGCGCGTGGCGCAGAGGCTGCTTCTAGCATGCTCTGGGAGGAATTCAAGGAGCTTTTGACTAGAGAATTCTGCCCTCCCAACGAAATAAAGCGCCTTGAGGAGGAATTCTGGAACTTGAAGCAATACAGTGGCGAAGCGCGCGAGTACGCGACGCGCTTCCACGAACTATGCTTGCTTGTCCCGCACCTAGTTACCCCTTCCCGCCGAGCCATCGAGAAGTTCCTTGGGGGTCTCCCCATGGAAATCCAAGATTCTGTATGGGCCAGGAACCCAGCAACCCTCTCTGACGCCATCGAGTTGGCCGCTGTGCTCAGCGACAACCATGTCAAGGCAGGAACCCTGTTCCTGCGGGGAGCCAAAAAGACCAAACCCACCAAGACTGTCACAGAACCAACAGAAACCAAGCCAGAACCCTCAAACCGTAACAACCTCAAGCGCAGGCGCAAAGCCTATGCGCTTACCAACCCGCCCATTGTCCAGCAACCCGCCTATCAACCTCCAGTACACGCCCCTAACCCACTGTCAACTTACCCAACACCTCCTGTAGTCCACAACTATGCCTTAACCAATCCAGCACTCCCTGCCCCGCCAACTAAGAAACCCTACACAGGAAACCAACCCTTTTGCCCAACCTGTAGACTTCATCACCCACCTCAAGTCCCGTGTCGACAATGTAACCGATGTGGCCGTACTGGTCACATTGCTGAGAACTGTAGAATCCTTCCCGCCAACCCAATCGCGCATACACCACCAACTTACCCGCTAAACCCACAACCAACATACCCTAATCCACGACCCAGGTCGTGCTATAACTGCGGTGATCCCAGTCATTTCCGGAACGCGTGCCCGAGACTACAAGTACAAATTACGCAAGCGAACCCAGTTAACCAAATTTCGAACCAAGTGACGCGCGGACGAGCTTTTAATATAACCGCGCACCAAGCGCAAGCGATTAATGACGTGGTTAATGGTACATTTTTACTTAACGGACAATATGCATCCATACTTTTTGATACTGGCGCCGATAGAAGTTTTATTTCTCGCGCATTTGAGCAGAAACTTGCGCGACCGCGCATAAACTTAAACGAAAACTTTTCAGTTGAATTGGCTAATGGTGAAACTATTTTAATAAACTCCGTAATCAAAGATTGCACGCTTAACCTTAACGAAAACGATTTTCTAATTGACCTCATTCCTATGCCGCTTGGAAGCTTTGATGTTATTATCGGTATGGACTGGCTCTCGCAAAATCGCGCCGAAGTTATTTGCGCCAAAAAGATGATTCGCATTCCTCGAGAAAATGGTGATCTTCATATCTACGGCGAGAAACCATCTAACGGTCTTAAACTAATGTCATGCACTGAAGCCCGAAGACTTTTGCGGAAGAAATGTGTTGCATTCTTAGCCCATGTGGTCAAACCCGATGAAGGAAAGAAGAAACTTTCTGAAATCCCCATCGTGCGTGACTTTCCTGATGTCTTTCCCGATGATCTTTTTGGTTTACCTCCCGCTCGGGAAGTCGAGTTTCGTATTGATCTGGTCCCTGGTGCTTCCCCCGTAGCCAAATCTCCTTATCGTCTTGCGCCCGCTGAAATGCAAGAATTAGCAAGTCAACTCCAAGAGTTGACCGCTAAAGGATTCATTCGCCCTAGCTCTTCGCCCTGGGGTGCTCCGGTGTTGTTCGTTAAAAAGAAAGATGGTACGTTTCGCATGTGTATTGATTATCGCAAGCTGAACAAGCTCACCATTAAGAACCGGTATCCCTTACCGCGTATTGACGACCTCTTTGACCAACTCCAAGGTGCCTCTTGTTTCTCCAAAATCGATCTCCGTTCGGGCTATCACCAGTTGCGTATCCGCGAAGAGGATATTCCCAAGACTGCATTTCGAACCCGCTATGGCCATTTTGAATTCCTGGTCATGTCCTTCGGTTTAACCAACGCACCCGCCGTTTTCATGGATCTAATGAATCGGGTGTGTAGGCCTTTCTTGGATAAATTCGTGATCGTGTTCATCGATGATGTTCTGGTGTATTCTAAAACCAAGGCCGAGCATGAACAACATCTTCAGTTGGTGTTGCAAAAGCTTCGAACCGAGCAACTCTTTGCCAAACTCTCCAAGTGTGAGTTTTGGTCGGATGAAGTACAGTTTCTTGGTCATGTTGTAAACAAGATGGGTATTCATGTCGACCCATCCAAGATTGAAGCAATCAAGAACTGGATTACGCCATCCACTCCTACCGAAATCCGTTCCTTTTTGGGCTTAGCTGGTTACTACCGGCGATTTATTTCGAACTTCTCAAAGATCGCTTTGCCTTTAACAGCTTTAACGCACAAAGGCAAACCGTATATTTGGGGCTCTAAGCAAGAAGAAGCCTTTCTGAAGCTCAAGCGATTGTTGTGCGAAGCTCCTGTTCTAGCGTTACCTGAGGGTACTGATGATTTTGTCGTGTACTGTGATGCCTCCAACCAAGGTCTCGGTTGTGTACTTATGCAACGAGGCAAGGTTATCGCTTACGCGTCAAGGCAACTTAAAATTCATGAAAAGAATTATACGACTCACGACCTCGAACTTGGTGCAGTTGTATTTGCCTTAAAAATCTGGAGACACTACCTCTATGGGACTAAGTGTATCATCTACACCGACCATAAAAGCCTTCAGCATATTTTTGATCAAAAGGAACTTAACATGAGACAACGCCGATGGAACGAACTCATCAGCGATTACGATTGTGAGATCCGGTATCACCCTGGAAAGGCTAATGTGGTAGCCGATGCGCTCAGCCGCAAACCCAGCCAACTTAACTGTATCTTGCCGCGCACGCAGCTTCACTTCGCGCCGATTCAAAGCAATCTTGAATCACGCATTCGTGACGCGCAGCGCGCATCCATCAGCAATGGCAACCTTCGCGCCGAGTTAGCGTGTGGCGCGGAAGCGCATTTTGTCCCTAATCTGAGTGGAATTCTCTGCTATCTCAATCGCATCTGGATTCCCAATGATGAGAATCTTCGCTCTGTCATACTGAGTGAAGCGCACAAATCTCGGTATTCCGTTCATCCTGGTGCTGACAAAATGTACAAAGATTTGCGCCTTTCTTATTGGTGGCCTGGTATGAAAAAGGATATTGCTGTGTTCGTAGCTAAATGCCTAACTTGTTCTAAGGTAAAAGCTGAACATCAACGCCCATCTGGTTTGCTCGAACAACCTGAAATTCCTACGTGGAAATGGGAAAGTATAGCAATGGACTTTATCACCAAGTTACCCTTGACCGCAAGCAAACATGATAGCATTTGGGTAATAGTGGATCGATTGACCAAGTCTGCTCACTTTCTGCCCATTCGTGAAACCCACCGTGTTGAACAACTTGCGCATCTTTATGTCAAGGAGATTGTCTGCCGTCATGGTACTCCTTTGAGCATCATATCCGATTGCGATGGCCGTTTTATATCTCGCTTTTGGAAATCTCTCCAATCTGCGTTAGGAACTCGTTTGGACATGAGTACTGCATATCATCCTCAGACTGAGTGACAGTCTGAGCGAACCATTCAAACCCTTGAGGATATGCTTCGATCTTGTGTTCTTGATTTTGGAGGTAATTGGGATTCACACCTACCTCTGATCGAGTTCTCTTATAATAACAGCTATCATTCCAGCATCGGTATGGCCCCATTTGAAGCACTTTTCGGTCGAAAGTGCCGTTCACCAATTTGTTGGAACGAAGTGGGTGAAGTTCAAATCACAGGACCCGAACTAGTTCAAGAGACAACCGATAAAATCGCCAAGATCCGTGATCATCTGCTGACTGCCAGAAGCCGACAGAAGAGTTACGCAGATCGCAGGCGGAAGCCTCTCGAATTTCTAGTTGGTGATCTTGTTCTCCTCAAAGTGTCGCCCTGGAAGGGTGTTGTCCGCTTTGGGAAGAAAGGTAAGCTTGCGCCTCGTTATGTTGGTCCATTCAAGATTCTTGCGAGGGTGGGAAAAGTTGCCTACAAACTAGACCTGCCGCCCGCGCTCAGCAATGTGCATCCAACTTTCCATGTATCCAATCTCAAGAAATGTTTAGCTGATGAGAACCTTCACATACCACTTGATGAAGTTCAAGTTGATGAGTCTATGCATTTCGTTGAGAAGCCTGTTGAGATTATGGATCGCGAGGTAAAGCAAACCAAGCGCAGTCGCATCCCTATTGTTAAAGTTCGTTGGCAGTCCAAGCGCGGAGCCGAGTTCACTTGGGAAAGGGAAGATCAGATGAAGATCAAGTACCCGCACCTATTCTCTGCGCAACCTACTTCGAGATAAATTTCGGGACGAAATTTCTTAAAGTAGGGGAGACTGTGACAACTGCCCGAATCCGACCCGACCCAGGTACCCGTTTTCGAATCCGATTCTTTTTATGATTTAAAATTTGATTATTAATCTTTGTAAATTTAACATTAAATAAATTATATATATATATTTTTATATTACTTACTAATAATAATAATTCTCTTTCTTGTCGCCGTCCCGCCTCTTTCTCTTTCTTGTCGCCGTCCCGCCTCTTTCTCTTTCTTGTCGCCGTCCCGCCTCTTTCTCTCTCTTGTCGCCATCTCGCCTCTTTTTCTCTCTTGCCGTCGTCCCGCCCCTTTTGCTTAACCCTTGCGCCTTGAACCCCCTTTTTCTCTTAACTCTTTGCTTGTCCTTTGGTTCTTCCCGCCTAAGGATGTCTGCGCAGCTCCACGCGCCAGACTCCTTACAAGGAAGCCTGCGTGAAGACCAGTTGTTCCTGCGATACGCGAGGCGAACTGTTCTCGCAGCGCGCTAAGAATTGTAGTTCTTCTCGCAGCGCGCTAAGAATGGTAGTTCTTCCCGCGACGCGCTAAGAATTGTAGTTCTTCTCGCAGCGCGCTAAGAATGGTAGTTCTTCCCGCGACGCGCTAAGGATTTGTAGTTCTTCCCGCGGCGCGCTAAGGATAATAGTTCTTCCCGCGGCGCGCTAAGGATTGTCCTCTGTCTGCCTTCGCCCTCGCGCGTGCGCTCGAACCTTCTCGCGCTAGACCTTAAGTCTTTTCTTCTGTTTAGGTCAGCCTGTATCTTTTGATCTCTTATCTTTTGAGCTCTTGAGGTCAGTTCCGACATCTGTCCGAAAAGCCACTTTCGGCGCAGCATGCGCACCAACCCTATTGGTTGACAGAAAAAGTGACTGACATAATCTTTTGAAATCTTCTTTTGCATGCCTTGACCAGTACCTTTATCTGACTCCTCCCATGCTTTATTCTGTAACCTGTCAGCCCTTTTTCCTGTTCCCCGGCTGCCATATCTTTTGATATCTTTTGCTTTTGTTTTATTGTGCTTTTTAATATCTTTTGCCTGATTTGATGAGATACTTTCCCCTTTTCTAGGGATTGTGTTCCCTAGGGTTTCCCTATATATAATACTATTTTCTTGTTATTTAACACTACACACACAAACACTTAAACTCTCCCCAAATCTTTCTCCCTTTGCTCTCTGCCGTTGTTCCTCAGCCGCCTCCTCTCTCTGCCTTCGTCTTTTCCCTTGTCCTGCCCAGATTTCCGGTAATATATAATTTATAATAATTTGTTAAAGATACATATTACTATGCTAACATATATTCAAGGCATAAAACAAATCATTAAACCAATAACCTCTTATTTATAGGTTAACTTGTGCTTGTTTAAAAGTTGATTCTTGCATTACCTTTCAACACACCTTTTTCAGGTGAGTAATCTCGTACCTAATCCCTTTTTATTTTTAATGTTTTGGGATGTTCATGTGTTCGTACAAACTTGAGTCTTAAACTTGTTTATAAACTTTTGTCGCGCAAAACCCCATGTGTTATGGACGTAGACTTGGCTGTTTATTTGTATGTGTGGATCATTAACCGTCTTGTCGGCCTATTCCGCAGTTTTCATGGATCCATTAGATGAACACGGGAGAACTATCGTTTATGATTTCTCTTTTGTTTACACTTGCACAGTTTTCTTGTTTTTGTGCTCAATTGGGAGCACGGATTGAACTATGAGCTATGATCTAAGGCTTGATCACAATCTGATTAAACCCTTGTTGAACACCAGTTATACACATGTTGCGCGCAGTGTTTGTATTATCTATTTATATGTATTAAACTTGATTTCTCACCGACACGCAAGTGTTGACGTTTTATTTTAACACATGTTCAGGTTTGCTGTAGCTGTTTCTGGAAGCTTGAGGACACATAGGATGTTTTCTTTTCTTTTGGACCTAGTTTAAAATGTAACAGGACAAGTTATGTTATTTGAATATTTTAAGTTATGATATGATTTATGTTACTTTATGTCATGTTCTGCGCGTGCGCAATGAAATGTATTTATTAAATATTGACACCCAAATAGTGTCGCGAGTAATGAAACAATACGTGGCGCCCCGATGTATAATCCGCCATCGGTCGGGGTGTTACAATTATGAACAAGGTTTAAAAAATACTTGGATTGTTTGTAAAGATTTCATCGTGTGTCCCCGGCAACGGCGCCAAAAACTTGGTGCAGGCTTGTTTAGTTTTCGAAGGTATTATTCACGCAATGTCTATTTTTAAATTAAAAAAATAATTATTATCTTAACTAAACGACACACAAATAGGCAAGTGTACATATCGTATATTTAGTAAAGTATAGGTAAGAACCAAGTATCAATCCACGGACACAATTGTAGATTTCATTTACTACTATATCGTTGTATTTATTTCAACCGGAAATGCATATCATTTTGGTTTTGGTTTTGATAAGTAAATTTAAAGAAAATAAAAACATAAAATTAAAAGAAAATAATTTTGGATTTTTATATTTTTAGATAGAAGATCAAAGATAAAAGTGTATCATCTTGGTTTAAACTCCTCTTAACTTGGTTTAACAATGAATTAGTAAACATGTGATATGAGCTTGCTATGGTGATTAATGTGGGAATAAAACCATATTGAGCCATGTAACCCCATGATAATTAAATAAAGATATATGCATAACTTTATGATCTCAACTAAAACATCATTTTATGTACGCAAGTGGTTTATGATAAATATTTATAAAATAACTCACTTTAAAGATGAGACAATCCTTTAAATTACTAAGTGAATTGTCCTTGATACTTTAGTAAAAATAACCTTTGTATTATACATAAATTATCAATTAAGATTACTTGAGTTGCAAATGATTAACCTTGAATTACCAAATATTAAACCACATAATTCTTGAGCAATTATAGAACTCATGTAATAACCGCCCGAGAGTTGTTAAAATAGGTTATATTGCACACTCACTTAGTGAGTAATTAACCGAATTAAGTGGGTGAATATCAACAATCCGTTTTCACAAACATTGTTGATATGTCAAACTTAAAATGATTAATCACTACTAATATTTCACTTGGTCCATGTAAATCTTAGGATTCACGCTTTTTTCCCCGACCAAGCCCTTACAAGAATGGCAATTCCTTGGCTTATCATCAAGCTCCGAACTTGGCGGCTTATTTAAATATTTTTAATTTAATATCCAAACCCTTACAAGAGTGGTAGTTCCCCGTATTATCATCAAGATCGAACTTGGTGTATATTTAAAGGTTCGGCAAGGCCTCACAAGACTAGCAATTTCTCGGCTTATCATTAAGCTTGGCACTTGGGTTAAGAGTATTTTAACATTCCTCATCAAGTGATAATTGCAACATAACCATTACGTATTAAAAACCAATCACATGTTTAACTATCATTATTAAATTCTAATTAATATTCATTATAAACTAAGATGATACGATGAAAGTTTAGGCAATAATAAACATAATGTTAATCATCAAAGTAATAAATACAAGCATGATCAGATTCAAACAATCTAACCAATTTGGATGACTAATCTTTGATAATAATGACTTCTTCCAAGAGCTTAATCTCCTTAATCTTCACGGGTTGGATGGATGTATAATTACCTTATTAATGGTGGTGAAAGAGGTGGTTGAAGTGGAGTAAATGAGGTTGGAAGGTGTATTGAATGAGAAAGATGATCATTTAATTTATAGGCTGATCTGGGTGACAAAACATGGCCATGTTGAGATGGGCACGACCATGTTTTGAGTTTTTTGTTTGGTGATGGTGTCGGAAAGTACAGCAGGATTTTTTTGTCTAAACACGACCATGTTTTGCCTGGGCATGGCCATGTTGAGATGGGAACGGCCAATTTTTGTCTAGGCACGGCTGTGTTAACTTCTTTTTTCTTATATTTTTAAATGCTCGATGTCAGATCGTAAAAAAAGGGAAGGCACAACCATGTTAAGCAAGGCACGGCCGCGGTGAGTCTACAACAGTCCAATTTTGTATTTTTCTCTTGTATTGATAGCATGGGCGTGTTTGGGGAAGGCACAACCATGTTAAGCTTCAGAATCTTCTATTTTGTCTTTCCCTCTTGTTCTTGATAACATGGGTGTATTGAGTTTAACATGGCCATGTGTTGTCTTCCTGAAATTTGTCTTTACTTTATAAGCTGCTCTAGACATGATCATGCCTTGATTCTCCATGGGGTATGTTGAGTCTGTTTTCACTGTTTATCTTCGTGTATCAACTTGTTTAATTCTTTAGGGCTATATTTACATATAGAATGAATTTATAAACATTTGTGGTTGTTTATTCTAATATAATTGCCGAATTTACACTTAATTGGAGATATTTTGGTTCCGAAAAGATGTATAAATTCTTATGCATTAAATCTATTCACACTTGAACCAATCTTGTCCTCAAGAAATATTTGAACAAATTCTTCAAATAGCATGTAAACTGAAACTAAATGTTTTAGTAATCCAAAAGAGCAAAATGTTTTAGTATTTGTAGTGATATTTATAACTATGGTTTGCTTTTATGCGCTTCATTTTATGCAAAACGTCACGTGCTCGCAATGTTCACAGACACTCGGCTTTATTTCTAGACATACGTGTAATATTGTATGTATAAACATTCTTAGCCAAGACACAACTTACAGAAAATATGTTTGTCGAGAGATCAGTTCTCCACCCACTTTGTGAAGTGCTGCATATGTTAAAAGATATTATATTTCCAAAGGTTTCGGTATGTGGGTGATAGGTTTTGTCGGGTATTTTGGTAAAGGTGTTTGAAGGGGTACAGCTAATCGAGTTGTTTTCTCGAGATTTCCTTCGTGTTATTGCTTTTGCTCCATTCTTGATTTTACAACTAAGTCGGCTTCATTCACCAGCTGTGTACAGAGACGTATTTTCTCACCCATTTTACAGGAAATGAGAAAGGTTAGATCAAGCAAGCAAGACATGATAAAAGATTGAAGATATAGTCATTAGATGCTATATGCTGACTCAAATATTTGAAATCGAAGATAATGTTAATTACATTTTCTTAAACATGCTTTGTAACATTAAACGGGTATTTTAACCCGACATTTTATTAAAAAAAAAGATTATTTCAAAGTCTTTCGCTAAAAAATCCCGCAACTCTAATATATTTAAAACATAGATACCAACTATTGGTCATAGTACTAGGCCCTAATTCGGGGTGTGACACTTTGCCTTCTCATCTTGTATCTCTCTGATTTTCCTAGGAACATAACTCCATCTTTCTAAACATCTTACTAAACATCTGGGGATAGGAGATGCTAAACAAGCCAAACCCTGAATAATCTTCTGCATGATTTCACCATCACCCAAATCTTCAACAATTTACTTCTCGGCAAGAGCTATGAAGTGAAGAAGAAGGTCCTGAAAAACATGAACCTTCTTCAAGGTATCATAGTTGTGAACCTTCCATGGAGGTACATAGATGGAATTTGTCTCATCAGATACACCACCGTTAGTATTATCACCTTGACAAGCACAACTTTTCCCTTTCTCAGACATTTTCTCCTCAAAAGTAGGCTTCTTAGCAGCCTCAAAAGGATTAACAACAGCTTCAACAGAAACAGACTTCTTACCAGGATCTTGCCTGACCTTCCCAACCTTCTTCAACCCACTAACTTGAACATTTGTTTTCTTGAGATTGGTTTCAGCAACCTTTTTGGGATTAACTATAGTAATTTTCTTCTCAAAACTTTGTTTTGGTGGCATCTTTAAATGTGAAGAAGTTGAAGTTCTTGAAAGCTTCTCCGCGAAATGAGGAGCAAAGCCAGTAATTGATGCAATAAGAGCAGCATCATCGTCATTAACATCATTAGGATCGTTAGATGAGGAGCTTTGAACATGAACAAAGGATGTCTTCAACCTCTTGCTGCTAAACAAGCCAAACCCTGAATAATCTTCTGCATGATCTCACCATCACCCAAATCTTCAACAATTTACTTCTCGGCAAGAGCTATGAAGTGAAGAAGAAGGTCCTGAAAAACATGAACCTTCTTCAAGGTATCATAGTTGTGAACCTTCCATGGAGGTACATAGATGGAATTTGTCTCATCAGATACACCACCGTTAGTATTATCACCTTGACAAGCACAACTTTTCCCTTTCTCAGACATTTTCTCCTCAAAAGTAGGCTTCTTAGCAGCCTCAAAAGGATTAACAACAGCTTCAACAGAAACAGACTTCTTACCAGGATCTTGCCTGACCTTCCCGACCTTCTTCAACCCACTAACTTGAACATTTGTTTTCTTGAGATTGGTTTCAGCAACCTTTTTGGGATTAACTATAGTAATTTTCCTCTCAAAACTTTGTTTTGGTGGCATCTTTAAATGTGAAGAAGTTGAAGTTCTTGAAAGCTTCTCCGCGAAAGGAGGAGCAAAGCCAGTAATAGATGCAATAAGAGCAGCATCATCGTCATTAACATCATTAGGATCGTTAGATGAGGAGCTTTGAACATGAACAAAGGATGTCTTCAACCTCTTGCTGCTAAACAAGCCAAACCCTGAATAATCTTCTGCATGATCTCACCATCACCCAAATCTTCAACAATTTACTTCTCGGCAAGAGCTATGAAGTGAAGAAGAAGGTCCTGAAAAACATGAACCTTCTTCAAGGTATCATAGTTGTGAACCTTCCATGGAGGTACATAGATGGAATTTGTCTCATCAGATACACCACCGTTAGTATTATCACCTTGACAAGCACAACTTTTCCCTTTCTCAGACATTTTCTCCTCAAAAGTAGGCTTCTTAGCAGCCTCAAAAGGATTAACAACAGCTTCAACAGAAACAGACTTCTTACCAGGATCTTGCCTGACCTTCCCGACCTTCTTCAACCCACTAACTTGAACATTTGTTTTCTTGAGATTGGTTTCAGCAACCTTTTTGGGATTAACTATAGTAATTTTCCTCTCAAAACTTTGTTTTGGTGGCATCTTTAAATGTAAAGAAGTTGAAGTTCTTGAAAGCTTCTCCGCGAAAGGAGGAGCAAAGCCTGTAATGGATGCAATAAGAGCAGCATCATCGTCATTAACATCATTAGGATCGTTAGATGAGGAGCTTTGAACATGAACAAAGGATGTCTTCAACCTCTTGCTGCTAAACAAGCCAAACCCTGAATAATCTTCTGCATGATCTCACCATCACCCAAATCTTCAACAATTTACTTCTCGGCAAGAGCTATGAAGTGAAGAAGAAGGTCCTGAAAAACATGAACCTTCTTCAAGGTATCATAGTTGTGAACCTTCCATGGAGGTACATAGATGGAATTTGTCTCATCAGATACACCACCGTTAGTATTATCACCTTGACAAGCACAACTTTTCCCTTTCTCAGACATTTTCTCCTCAAAAGTAGGCTTCTTAGCAACCTCAAAAGGATTAACAACAGCTTCAACAGAAACAGACTTCTTACCAGGATCTTGCCTGACCTTCCCGACCTTCTTCAACCCACTAACTTGAACATTTGTTTTCTTGAGATTGGTTTCAGCAACCTTTTTGGGATTAACTATAGTAATTTTCTTCTCAAAACTTTGTTTTGGTGGCATCTTTAAATGTGAAGAAGTTGAAGTTCTTGAAAGCTTCTCCGCGAAAGGAGGAGCAAAGCCAGTAATGGATGCAATAAGAGCAGCATCATCGTCATTAACATTATTAGGATCGTTAGATGAGGAGCTTTGAACATGAACAAAGGATGTCTTCAACCTCTTGCTGCTTCTAGAGGAACTAGGAGCAACTTTCCTAAATTTGGATGAAGGGGCAGCAGCGGTTGAGGCAGGATCATGATCCCCAGAGTGATGAACATCCTTGCTCCACTCAGCAACGTTAGGGTGACCAGCATCAATTTCAACATACGCAAAACTAGCGGAGGACAAATCTTCACGGTCCTTATACTCTAGGGCACTCGTCTCTGCAAAACAAAGAAAGATTAAGTTCAGGAAAGAAAAAACCAAAATGAAAAATAATATACCCTTCCCATCACCATAAATCTAGTGTGAGGGCCAGGCCACTTGGTACTTAGGCCCAAATACACAAGAAACTCTTCAGGGAAGGTTCGAAGCTTAAAGGACATGACTTGAAGTTTCTTCAGAAACATATCGTCGAGGTCCTTAAGCAAGTTCATGTTTACACCAAACATGAGGAAAAGGTAAAATCGAGGTTGACACATAGAAAAACTAATCTTTCCAGTAAAAGGTAAGACCAACAGTGCTTGAAATAAGGCCAGTTTCACAATGACTCTTCTCAACGGTGAACCAATTCCCGTTCTTAGAAATTTGAAAAAACCTTCGGTACATTGGCAAAATAGGTTCATAACCGAGGGAAAGCAAACCATCTCAAAATATAGAATCCTAGAGACACCAACGGGAGCCAATGACCAACGTAGATGCTATGATACTCCAGTACGTCGAGAAAGAAATTGGAAAAACGAAATCGAAGATTGAATTGATTGGAATAACGTGTATAAAGAGAAACTTTGTTGTTAAGAAAACTAGACACATGGGTTGAAGGTTTAGGTAATTTCGGTTCAAACTCAGGACCTATTCCAAACTCCAAGTAGAAGCGATCAAAAGCTCCACCTTGGAGAGTTTGGAGAATTGAACGACATATCTGCCTTTGAACCCATAATCGAAAACAAAATAGTAGAAAGGAGGATCGTACCTTTTAAGGGGGAATAACCGGAGAAAGGTGGAATCTCTGGAGTGTTAATCGTGAAAAAGATGGGGAGGGTGCAGAATGACAGTTCTCGGGGGTTACATAAAAGGATTTTTTGAAGTTCAAATCCCCAAAATTTAGGGGCAGGTGGAAGGTTGAGTTTGATTCTAGGGGCCTGATGTTACTTAGGGAAATAATGAGCTTCTATGGTAACCGTAAAATCAGTCAGTTATGGCAGGATCAGCCACTGAAATAAAAATAAGCATAATAATCGAAAGGTCGATACGAGAAGCTTAGAGCTTCCTGACCTAAGCTTCAAACCCGGAAGTTTCGGACCACAAGCATCTAGCTTCCATACCACACGACAAAGAAACATTTTTCAGCTCTTGAGCTTTAGTAAACAAACCCAAAACAACAAAATGGGTATATGCAATGGTCTATGAAGAGGCATGCCGCTAAGCCCAAAAGCATTAAATACCCATGGGGAACATCACGAAGAAAAAAAGTTAAGGCACAAGAACTCGTCATTACAAGACGAATAATTCTATTGGGGGGGGGGGGGGGGGGGGCTGATGACGTGGGTGCCCCTACCCACCCTTGAGCTAGGGAAGCGTAGAAGCTAGAAAGAAGCAAACACAAGCTGCTAGATCAGGAAGCTCGAAGCTTCATCACTAAAGCTTCTAGATTGACTAAGGAAGCTCCTCATTACAGTAAATCTCAGAAAAGTCACCTTTATGTGGCATAAAGCTGAAATCTGCCATAAAGCATAAATGTCGACATGACATGACATAAGTAAATAGCAAGTTACACAAAAGTGGTATAAAAAAAGGACTTCAACAACAATATTATTCATTCACTCTTATCTTATTCTCCCTACTCTCTCTTCAACTTACTCTCTTATCACCTCTTACTCTTATCAAATCACTGATTCTCACGCGTGGAGGCTGATTGCAGGAGACCCCCACTTGTGGTGAGACTAACTGGTCGTTTTCTTTTATCTTAGCAGGTTATGAAGCTCTGTAATTAGTGTCATACTCTTGGAAAACCATACCTTCATTGTCGTTATGCGTGTTGTATCAACACACGGGCTTAGTAATTAAACTTAAGAGGTTCTAAAACCAACTCGGTCCTTCAAAGTGGTAATTGCTGGTGAGGTTCTAAAACGTACAGTCTTCTTAAATACAAGGACTAGAAAGGAAACTAACAAAAGCATATTTTTAGCAACCCATGATTGCATCACGTATAATTAACAAGGACAAAGACTTATAGCACCATGTGTGGTAATAATTCATTTTATCCACCTCTAATAATTGTCTTACGTACAGCCCCCCTCCCCCACCCCCACCCACACCCACACCCAAATTTTGTCTTTGTCGTTAGTCTAGGTCTCTTTTTCAATAAACAACTATGAAAAGATTATAAAAAAAATATTTTATATATTTATTATTTGCTTTTTGTTATTTTATAGTTGTTTGATGTGGTATTCTTCTTTCCACTATAATTGGCAAGTATTGAGAAGGAGACATCCCATGTATATATACTATGAGTTATGAATATATTAATTCATTAAATCAAATCACTTCAATGAACTATAATGAGTTCAACGACATAATTTTTATTTTAGTAAGATCCACATTAAACTCTTGATATAATAAAATCTATGAGGTACAAAAATTAAGTAAATATAAAATTTGTGACACACACACCACCCCACTCACCCAAAAAACAAAACATGTTATCTTAGCACCTCTTCTTATTCAGACGCTCTCAATAGTTGATTCGTCGCATATAGGTCTATATACGGCGTATGGAATGCACGAATCCTAGTGTTCCTGTCATTAATACCGGTGACCTAGGAGTTTGTGAAAGCTGTACGCTGAGCATACTCCTGATAAGGGCCGCAAATGTTCTCGGGAATGGTCGGCGTAGCGCAGGCCGGCCCATAGGGAGGGCAGAGAGGGCTACAGCCCCAGGCCCAATGGTTTTTAAGACCCACAAAAAATTCCAGCATTCATATATATAAAATACAAATCCTTAGGTTGTAATATGTTTATCTAGCTCAATTGGTAAAACCTTCTTTATCCAAATGTCATACCCAGGTTCAAATCTCGCACCTATCATTTATTTTCTTTTTTTTGTTTCTATTTGTTTAAAGCAACTCTAGATCTCATTAAGTTTTAGGTCCAATGTTCAATCTAAACTAAAAATGATGAAGCGCCATTACGTTTTTCATTTCATTAATATGGCCTATGGCATGAGTTTAATTCTTATTATTACTCGTGTTAATACTTATCATCTTCTTTTACATATATATTTAAAAGAAAAAGGCATTTTGATTTAAAACCAAAAAGGATAGAATAATTTCAACATTCGTTTAAGTGTTTAAATTAAACTATTTTGCGACTACACTTTTGTTTTGTTTATGTCTATTATAATTATCATCGTATTATTTACTTTTTATATAGGAGTTAATAGTATATATTTTGGAGGCCCATTTTTTACTAGTCCGGGTCCTCTAATTTTTAAAGATTCTCGGAGACGGCCCTGACGTAGCGTATAGGTCAACATGTCCGACCTATAAGCCACTTCCCTTGGAATACGATGCGTATAGTTCTACACGCATTATATGGCCCTGCCCCGACATTCCCTTACATGGGCAGACTGATTTTAACTCGATACATCTTGTATAGTGCTACATGAGATGCACTACTAGAATATTGAGCAATTGCTACCTAAATTTTGCTACCAAAAAGAACGGTAGCAAATTTAGCGACCGATATAGCCAATTTGCTACCGAAAATGCAAAACAATTCATACGGTAGCTAACCGGTCGGAGTTTTTGCGACCGTTTATTTTCGGTGGCTAAGCGGTCGAAGATTTTGCAACCGTTGGTATGCAGAGTTTTTGCAATTATTGAAGCGGTCGGAGTTTTTGCAACCTTTAAGCGGTCGGAGTTTTTGTAACCGTTGGTATGCGGTCGGAATTTTTGCAACGATTGAAGCGGTCGGAGTTTTTGCAACCGTTAAACGGTCGGAATTTTTGCTACCGTTGGCTAAGCGGTAGGAGTTTAGCTAGTTAACTTCGCAACGTGGGAGTTTTTTTTTCTTTTTTTTTTTGTATTTGCGAAGAATAGTGTCAGTAATAGGTAAAAGTAAAAGTAAAAGTGTAAAACCAATCGCGCATTAGGTTCATCGCGGACTTTGTTTTAAACGGAATCAATTTCCAATTGTACATTAACTTAAAGCGATGATGTCATAGTTGATTTCAGCCTAAATTGAACTTTGTTCTTCACAGTTTCATTCCATTGAGCCCTAAATCATCCATAGGTTTTAACCTACTGTTCAAATTCGTCATAGCGCACAACCTAATTCATCCACATATTACGGATTTCATAGCCTCTGATTCATTCAGGTTCATCGTTCTTCTGATTCGTTCTTCGTTTACTTTCAATTTGTGTCGATTAACGCCGATTAACTGTTCGATGCTGCTAATTCGGATTTCTAACCCTAATTTCAGGACGATTTCCGAATCCTAATATCAGATTCGTTCATCAGCTTCATATCTCTCCACAAATTGAAAGGTTCGTCAATTCATTTCACCTTTACCTTCAATTTGTGCACCGATTTAGGTTTATGAGATACGTAATATGCACCGATTTAGGTTTATGAGACTTGTAATGTTAGTTTATCTTTTCAATTTGTGCTAATTAACTGTTCGATGCTGCTGGTTCAATTAGGTTTTACTTAATTTGATCTCAACATAATTAGTTATTTTATCTTTTATACTGATTAGGTTTACTTAATTTTAGGTCATTGTGTTGGTTCATCCTCTTAATTTGGTCATGATTTAGGTTTATCCATACATGTGAGAAGCTAATTGCATCGTTATCTTGTAGAGATTTGTTTATAAAAGTGATTGCATCTGTTAGTTCATCAGTTTGTGCAGGTTTTAGTTTGAAACAAATGAAAGAGGATTTATGCGTGTTTAAATCGTTAATCGTCTTTGTTTCTTTAAAATTAAGACTCATGACCATAGTAAAATAATTTTTATATATGTATTTTATGCAGTTGCATCACAATCCCTACTTTTCAAGCTCTTATTCAGTTTGGGACTGCCATAATCACAACTAACCCACTGGTAAGGGATATTCATCATATAAGTACATTTGTTTCTAAATGTTCTGTTAGTTTGTTTGTTGTGAATAAAAACATGTAATTGCAGCTATATTGAAAGATTTTGACTTTCATGAAACTGATAAAGTTGAATGCCCGTTCACCGGGCGGGTATAAAACTAGTTGTTAATGGTTATTAAATTTGGTACATAATCATCAGGCATCATGTGGTGGCGTTGATAGCCGAAAGACAAGGGCACATGTACCGATCAGCCGGTGTCCCGATGATTGAGTGCTATGTGCCTTATGTCCAAGGCTTGATGCAAAACTACTATCGAGCCGGGGATCTCACCGGAAACAGCCTCTTTATCCCTATGGGATAGAGGTAAGGCTGTCTACATGAAGAAACACTAATCAGCCCCGGGCAGATTACGGATAATCTGGGGGTTAAATAGATGTTTCCCATGAGGGGTTAGACCCGGCAAAGATGGTTCTTCTGATAACCTGCAAAACAGACACCGTGAGCTCGTCACTGAGAAGGGGGGGGGGGGTACCTCCTTGTGACCACCCTCCGGCGTGAGAATCAGACTAGATTGCTCTTGAATATAAGTGTATATTAAGAGATTGCTAGAGCAGATATCAGGATAAAGCTTTTGGAATTGATTTACCAAACACCCTTTTGTTTTTCAACAAACAAATAACAAATAAGCAAGTTTTAGAAGCTTACCCAAACACCTCCTTAATGTTTGAAAAAGGCCTTATGATTTATGAATGCATTTATCCACATTTTGTAATATGATTGAATTATGTTTAGACAAAGTGTCACACCCCGACTAAAGGCGGCGGAACATGCCGGGGTGCAACGATTGCCCATAAGCACATGACACTATTTAAAGCGACAATATTTAACAAACTCATTTCATTTCACAACATAGAAAATGTCACATAACCAAATATTCAAAAGTCAAATACAACAAAATATCACAAAATATAGCAAATCAAATATTGTTCATTTTTGCTAATATCCTAACGGTATTTGTGACGTTTTCTTCACCAAACTCCATAATCAACCTAGATGCAAACATGTAACATTTCATAAAATAAAGTTTGTCAACACAAAGGTTGGTGAGCAATTCATAAGTTTGAACAATAGATATTTAGTATGAAAAGCCACAAAACTAGTATACAAAACCATAAATAATAGCTATAAACTTGGATAAAATAGTTATCGCTAACAAGTTAGCGACACCCAACTATAAGGGGTTGCCAAATAGTTTAGGATTTTATAGTTATCGTTAATTGCATTACGTTAACGACACCTTGCCATGATGGGTTGCCAAATGGTCTAGGATTTATATTTCCACCATCCGGAAGCGATAAACACATAGGCAAATAAGCATAGAACACCAAATCGAGCAATTATTCAAGTAAAGTATACAACAACGTTTGTGGTTTAAGACCCAAGTATAAAACATTTAGTTTAGATAAGATGAAATGTCACCCCCAAAATAAAATATAGAAAACGGGGTATGAAGTTACCCACGTTCAAGTAATAAACATGAAAGTTTGATTATTTGGAGATTTTCCGGAACGAGGAGTTAACGTATGAAGCCTAAAATAAAAGAAGTCTTGTATTTAGAAAGGTTGCCTTGAAGATCTTTAAATAAAATAATTGTTACAATAAGTAAACAATTTAAAGTTCGAGGTTTAAAATGTAACTATTTAAGAATTTATAATAATAACTCTTTAAAAATGCGAGTTTGCTCAAAACTGGGTTAAAGTATCTAACCTTAATATTTACTTAACCAATGTTAAGTAATAAGGTGGGAAAAATGCTAAAATGCAAGTTCCATTGGGACAAAGATACTAAAACGGGTTTTTAACGAGTGTTCGGGTTGTCGGTTCGGGTCTTGATAATTGGTCAAACCCAAAGTCTACTTTCCAAAATAATAAATGTTATGAGATAACTCAATAAAAATTTATAAGACTTAAGCAAGTATGTAGATCTATTGTTTTAGAACTAACAACGTATGTTAGGCGAGTATTCGGTTTTGTCGGTCCAAACTATGTTATGAGATCAAGTCGGATCCAACAATTCCAAATACTTAAGAAAGTAATTAAAATCATTTTGTAAACTATTTTTAGAGAAATATACAAGTCTTGATAGCTAAAAATACACTTGTGTGTCTTAAGCGAGTAAAATCGGGTTGGTTCGGTTTCCATCTCACAATATGTTCCTTGATGGTCTCCACATGCCCAAATATCATAGATCTTGTATAATAATTTATAAATGAGAAATATTAAAGTTCTACAACTAAAAGGTCAAAAACAAGTCTTTTTAACAAAAGTTCGGTTTGGTTTGGTTTCCATCTCACAATGAGTTCATAGATGGATTCCACTTACCCAAGACTTGTAAATGTGACTAACAAACTAAAATGAGCAGAAGTTAGGCATAAATGATATGTATAATAAGTTATGTGTGTGTATATATATATCAAGAACACGAAGTCCTCCATGAAGCCTTGCCTTATGACATTCGAAACTTAACCAACCAGAGTCGGTGAAGTAACGAATAAAGGAAACAAGGGGTGTGTATTATATATATGTTGTACCACCATATACTTCAAGTATTGAGTTAGAGTTAGTAAGTTAGTTAAAATGCAAGAATAACATAAGTTTGACTTTGGAAGTCAAAACCGACAATAACATGAAAATAACCTTGTAGAATCTTTGAATTTGAGAGAGAAAGAAGTTTATGAGCAAGGATTTATGTTAGAGATGGCCTTGTATTTATAGGAAGAGTTAAATTTGGTTAAACAAGAGGTTTAATGGTTAAAACTCGAATTCGTTGGACGATAAAACAAACAAGGGAACACAAGAAACATAAGAAACATTTTGGTCTAGTGATACTTTACAAAGTTTCAAAAATGACAGTTTGGCCCCCGAAGTTCGTTTTAGTGTTTTTAACGCGCTTTAAGGCCCGTAAAGAATGTTTTCAAGACCCAACAAGTGTAAGACAATATTGTAACATAAAAACCATCATTTTGATTATATCATAAGTCTCGGCTTACAATACGGGTCGGTTTACATGATAAACGGATCATAAAACGAATACAACGAGACCCGAATTTTACGAATGTCACAGTATCCCTTACTTTAATAAATTTCGTCCCGAAATTAAGACGAAGACGATGATGCAAACAAATGTGGATACTTCTCTTTCTTGTGTCTTCTCGTTCCCAAGTAAATCTGCGCCACGCCGTGATTCCCATCGAACTTTTACTAACCGAATTCGACTACGCTTGGTTTTCTTTCTCGTTGTGATCCATGATCTCAACGGGTCGTTCAACCATAATCATAGAGTCATAAACATGAACTTCGTCGAGAGGTACATGGAGATTACCCTCGGCTAGGGACTTCTTAAGATTTGATACATGAAATGTCGGATGAACACTGGCAAGTTCTTGCGGTAGTTCGAGTCGATACGTTACTTTCCCAACACGTTCAAGAATTTTAAAAGGACCAACGAAACGAGGAGCTAGTTTACCCTTCTTTCCAAAACGGACTACCCCCTTCCAAGGAGATACTTTCAGAAGGACAATATCATCAACATTAAATTCGATAGGTTTTCGCCGTTTGTCGGCGTAACTCTTTTGACGATTTCTAGCGGCTAGGAGATTCTTACGGATTTGATCAATGACATAGGTGGCTTCTTGGACCATTTCGGGTCCCGTGATTTGAGCTTCACCGATTTCGTTCCAACAAATCGGGGAACGACATTTACGATTGTAAAGAGCTTGAAAAGGAGCCACATCAATGCTAGAGTGGTAACTATTGTTGTAGGAGAACTCGACGAACGGAAGATGAGAATCCCAATTCCCAACGAAATCAAGAACACACGCTCGTAGCATATCCTCGAGTGTTTGGATTGTACGTTCGGATTGACCGTCCGTTTGAGGATGATAAGCGGTGCTAAGATCGAGACGTGTTCCCAAAGCTTCTTGAAGAGATCGCCAAAAATGAGAGGTAAAACGGGCATCACGATCGGAGATGATAGACAATGGAAAACCGTGTCGGCACACGATTTCCCGAACATAGATTTGAGCAAGCTGCTCGACAGAATACATCTCGCGGATCAATCGATGATCACCCAAATGCTATCGTTGCCTTTTTGGGTTTTGGGTAATTTGGTGATAAAGTCCATAGCAATGTCTTCCCATTTCCAAACGGGAATCGGTGGTTGCTCGGTAGACCAAAAGGTCTTTGATGTTCGGTTTTTCTTTCGAGCAAGTAAGACATTTAGATACAAACAACGCAACATCCTTTTTCATACCCGGCCACCAAAAGGTAGCCCGAAGATCGAAATACATCTTATCCGCACCGGGATGAACGGAATAATGCAAATTGTGAGCTTTGTCGAGAATACAAGTACGAAGATCATCGCGATCAGGAACCCACAAACGATTGAGAAAGTACAAAAGACCATCGGGTTTGGTTTCGAGTTGAAGTTCGGCTCCACATGACATTTCGTTGTACATATTACCTTCTTCGACAGAGGTACGTTGAGCTTGAAAGATACGAGTTTGAAGATCGGTTTGAACAATGACGCTTAGAAGTAGAACGGATTTAACATTAACCTCTCGACTTAGGCGTCGGCGACAACATTCGATTTACCGGGGTGGTAGTGAATCTCGCAATCGTAATCACTAAGTAATTCAACCCATCGTCGTTGTCTCATGTTGAGATCTTTTTGGTCGAAAATGTGTTGAAGGCTTTTATGATCGGTAAAAACCACACATTTTGTACCATAAAAGTAATGTCTCCAGATTTTGAGAGCGAAAACGATGGCACCAAGCTCGAGATCGTGAGTCGTATAGTTCTTATCGTTGACCTTAAGTTGCCTTGATGCGTATGTGATGACTTGACCTCGTTGCATGAGAACACAACCAAGGCCTTGATGAGATGCATCACAAAATACAACAAAATCATCGTTTCCATCGGGAAGAGTTAGAATGGGAGCATTGCAAAGCATGTCCTTGAGAGTACAAAAGGCTTCCTCTTGCTTCGAACCCCAATCGAAGGGTTGTCCCTTATGGGTGAGAGAGGTAAGAGGCAAAGAGATCTTAGAAAAGTTTCGAATGAAACGCCGATAATATCCGACCAACCCAAGGAAGGATCGAATTTCCGTGGGATTCGTTGGAGTTTTCCAATCCTTAACGGCCTCAATTTTTGCGGGATTAACATGAATACCTTTGTCGTTTACGATATGTCCCAAAAATTGAACATCCTCAAGCCAAAATTCACATTTGGAGAATTTGGCATAGAGTTGTTCGTTTCTAAGGAGCTCGAGAATGGAACGCAAATGATGTTCATGTTCGGCTTTAGATTTAGAAAAGATAAGGATGTCATCAATAAAGACAATAACGAATTTATCGAGGAATGGTTTGCAAACGCGGTTCATGAGGTCCATAAATACCGCGGGTGCATTCGTTAACCCGAAGGGCACAACCAAAAATTTGAATTGTCCATATCGAGTACGGAAAATGGTTTTAGGAATGTCTTCTTCGCGAACACGCAATTTATGATAACCCGATCGAAGATCAATTTTGGAGAAACAAGTTGCGCCTTGAAGATGGGTGAACAAGTCGTGATACGTGGCAATGGGTAACGATTTTTAATAGTAAGCTTGTTAAGTTCATGATAATCAATGCACATACGAAATGAACCATCCTTATTTTTCACGTAGAGAACGGGAGCGCCCCATGGAGAAGAGCTTGGACGAATGAATCCTTAATCGGAAAGTTCTTCGAGTTGATTTAATAGTTCTTGCATTTCCGACGGGGCTAGACGATAAAGAGCCTTGGCCACGGGCATCGCGCCGGGCACAAGATCGATTTGGAATTCAATCGGACGAACGGGAGGAAGACCGGTGACATCATCGGGAAAGACATCAAGGAAATCACGAATAATAGGAATATCTTGGATTTTCCTTTCCTTTTTGTCTTCTGTCACCGAGAGAGCTAGAAACAAAACGTACTTTTGGCATAAGTACTTTTGCGATTGAGCACACGACATGAGATTTAGCCTTCGAGACGTTGTGTTTCCAAAGACCTTAAGAATTTTACCGTTGACGAGCGGGATGCAAATGAATTTATCAAAACAAACGACTTCGGCACGGTGCAAAGATAACCAATCCATGCCAACTATGACATCGAAGCTACCCATTTACATCGGGATGAGATCGATGGAGAATTTATGCTTAGAAAGAATAAGAGAACAATTGCGGACGACGGAATCGGTGGTAATAGAATTGCCATTGGAGACTTCAACAGAGAACGGTCGGGAAAGCTTAGTTCGAAGCATCGCAAGTTTCGACTCAAATTTTAAAGAAATAAAACTTCTATCGGCACCCGTATCAAATAAAATAGAAGCCAAATGATAGTTCACCAAAAACATACCGTTCACAACATCGTTTTCCACTTGAGCTTGATTTGCATTCATCATAAAAACTCTCCCTTGATTACCATGGTTGACTTGAGGTGCTTGTTGTGGTGGTGGTGCTTGGATTGCTTGGATGGGTTGGATGAGTGGTGCATTGAGTTGAGGAATTTGGGGTTGGTAGGTTTGAACTTGGTAAGCTTGGGTTTGGTAGTAAGGTATGGTCACGGTTTGGGCTTGTTAGCAAAGGTTAAACGTGGGAAATTGTTGCGGAAATGGTTTGGATCTCCACAATTGTAACAAGCTCGAGGTGGTTGGGGTTGGTTTGGTGGGTTGGGTGCATATCGGCTTTGGGAAATTTGGGAAAAGTTCTTGGTTGGTTTGGTTGGTTAGGTTGGTTGGGTTGGGTTCGTAGTGGGGATCGGCATGTGGTGTGGAGATGGCCAAGTCGGTTACAAATGGTACATTGGCGACAAGGCGAGTTTGTTGGGTGGTGAAATTGGCAAGTGTTACATAGCGGGGAGTTCCCAACATAAGGTTTTCGGTTTTGAGAGAGGGTTTGGGTTTGTTGTTGTGGTTGAGGTTGTGTGACGGAAAAATTTCGGTAGTTGGTTTTGGGTTTCTTTTTGTTGTTGTTATTGTGTCGGGAAGAGTTTGAGTAGTTAATGGCCTGTGGTGTGGGTTCAACCTTGGCTTGCGGTGCGGGCTCGGGCTTGTCTTTCGCACTTGCTTTCTTGAGGGTTAGGGTACCCGCCTTCACGTGATTTTCCGATAGCCAACCGGCTAACGTGATGGCTTCCTCAAGGTTCGCGGGTTTGCTACTCATGACTGAGTCCCGGATTTTCATCGGTAAACCCCCAATATATTTGTCAATTTCACGTTCGGTTGGGGTAACCAAGTGAGGTACGAACGCTTAGCTCGTGGAAACGGAGCCATGGCCACATCCGTACCTTGGAGGTGCATAACACTACCCCACCATGTTAGGGCGGTTCCCCTAAACATGCTTGAAGCGAAGTTTGTCTTTTTCGCTTCGGGGCATTCGCTGTGTAAAAACACATTCTCCACAGATTCGAACCATTGCAACAAGGTAGTCGCACAGTTGGTTCCAAAGAATTCGGCCGGGTTGGCACTAGTAAATTGTTTAAGCAGGTAGGATGCGGGTTTGGGTTCAATAGGTGCAACAACGGGTGCGGGTTGGTTTGCTTGTATTTGGGTCATAAGTTCGGGAATCACAGCGGCCATTTGCTTGGCGATGATGGCGGCCATACGTCGAGTGGAGTTCTTGCGCGGTTGGCGTCTTAGCGGAGGCATGCTAAAATTTATAAAGAAAATGGGATAAGTTTTGGGTAAAAGGAATTGAATATAAAGGTGTATAAAATAAAATAAGATTTCGATTTTTGATTTGTGAAACCTAGAGTTAGTATGGAGAAGATGTTAGTGTTAGATAAAATATAAAACTTTGTTTATAAATAATAAAACCGTAAACAAAACTTAAATGATTTTGAGATAGTTAAAGCTTGAAAATTTGAGATTTTGAGATTTATAGAGTCGGAAAAACCGTATTATTCAAGTAAAGAGATAAACACATAGGCAAATGTCACCCCCAAAATAAGCATAGAACACCAAATAAGCATAGAACACCAAATCGAGCAATTATTCAAGTAAAGTATACAACAACGTTTGTGGTTTAAGACCCAAGTATAAAACATTTAGTTTAGATAAGATGAAATGTCACCCCCAAAATAAAAGATAGAATATGGGGTATGAAGTTACTCACGTTCAAGTAATAAACATGAAAGTTTGATTATTTGGAGATTTGCCGGAACGACGAGTTAACGTATGAAGCCTAAAATAAAAGAAGTCTTGGATTTAGAAAGGTTACCTTGAAGATCTTTAAATAAAATAATTGTTACAATAAGTAAACAATTTAAAGTTCGAGGTTTAAAATGTAACTATTTAAGAATTTATAATAATAACTCTTTAAAAATGCGAGTTTGCTCAAAACTGGGTTAAAGTATCTAACCTTAATATTTACTTAACCAATGTTAAGTAATAAGGTGGGAAAAATGCTAAAATGCAAGTTCCATTGGGACAAAGATACTAAAACGGGTTTTTAACGAGTGTTCGGGTTGTCGGTTCGGGTCTTGATAATTGGTCAAACCCAAAGTCAACTTTCCAAAACAATGAATGTTATGAGATAACTCAATAAAAATTTATAAGACTTAAGCAAGTATGTAGATCTATTGTTTTAGAACTAACAACGTATGTTAGGCGAGTGTTCGGTTTTGTCGGTCCAAACTATGTTATGAGATCAAGTCGGATCCAACAATTCCAAGTACTTAAGAAAGTAATTAAAATCATTTTGTAAACTATTTTTAGAGAAATATACAAGTCTTGATAGCTAAAAACACACTTGTGTGTCTTAAGCGAGTAAAATCAGGTTGGTTCGGTTTCCATCTCACAATATGTTCCTTGATGGTCTCCACATGCCCAAATATCATAGATCTTGTATAATAATTTATAAATGAGAAATATTAAAGTTCTACAACTAAAAGGTCAAAAACAAGTCTTTTTAACAAAAGTTCGGTTTGGTTTGGTTTCCATCTCACAATGAGTTCATAGATGGATTCCACGTACCCAAGACTTGTAAATGTGACTAACAAACTAAAATGAGCAGAAGTTAGGCATAAATGATATGTATAATAAGTTATGTGTGTATATATATATCAAGAACACGAAGTCCTCCATGAAGACTTGCCTTATGACATTCGAAACTTAACCAACCAGAGTCGGTGAAGTAACGAATAAAGGAAACAAGGGGTGTGTATTATATATATGTTGTACCACCATATACTTCAAGTATTGAGTTAGAGTTAGTAAGTTAGTTAAAATGCAAGAATAACATAAGTTTGACTTTGGAAGTCAAAACCGACAATAACATGAAAATAACCTTGTAGAATCTTTGAATTTGAGAGAGAAAGAAGTTTATGAGCAAGGATTTATGTTAGAGATGGCCTTGTATTTATAGGAAGAGTTAAATTTGGTTAAACAAGAGGTTTAATGGTTAAAACTCGAATTCGTTGGACGATAAAACAAACAAGGGAACACAAGAAACATAAGAAACATTTTGGTCTAGTGATACTTTACAAAGTTTCAAAAATGACAGTTTGGCCCCCGAAGTTCGTTTTAGTGTTTTTAACGCGCTTTAAGGCCCGTAAAGGGTGTTTTCAAGACCCAACAAGTGTAAGACAATATTGTAACATAAAAACCATCATTTTGATTATATCATAAGTCTCGGCTTACAATACAGGTCGGTTTACATGATAAACGGATCATAAAACGAGACCCGAATTTTACGAATGTCACACAAAGTTCTATTATACACTCAAGAATCTTGGAATGATTCGTTATAAACAAACATTGATAATTCACCCCGATACATTAGGGTCTTAGATTAGTTTGAACCAAAAAAGGAATGTGAGATGCTCGTATATTTTCAAGCTCTATTGCTACTTCTTTCATTGTTGGCCTATGCATTCCCTTCATGTTTAAGCACTGCATTGCAAGATTAGCAAGTGCCAAGAGGCCATCCCTTGTGCCTTCCTTTACGACCACTGCATCGAATATAGATAAAACACATCCTTCTTCCATAGACAACATAAAGTAAGTAACCAAACTTCTATGTTCATCAAGTCTAGTTTGGGAAAGTGGCCTTTCTCCGGTTAACAATTCAACTAAAACAACTCCAAAAGTATAAACATCACTCTTCTCAGTAAATTGGCTAGAGCGAAAATACTCCGGGGCTAGGTAACCAAACGTACCTTTGACTGCCGTAGTCAAGTGAGTTTGATCTATTGATACGAATCTTGAAGTTCCGAAGTCTGAGACTTTAGCTCTATATTTGTCATCCAAAAGTATATTCGTTGTTTTGATATCTCTATGGTATATAGGAATAGAAGTTGCTGAATGCAAGTAAGCAAGTGCTCCAGCAACCTCTGTAGCAATTTGTAGTCTCATGTTTAAAGTAAATGGGAACTCGTTAGTTCCTTTGTGAAGATGATCATACAAAGTACCATTTGGAATGAATTAAGATACAAGGAGCGGAATGTCTGTCTCTAAGCAACAACCCAATAGTTTGACCACATTCCTATGATTGACTTGTGAAAGAATAACAACCTCATTGATGAATTGTTCTATTTGGCTTTCATCAATTATTTTTGACTTCTTCACTGCTACAATTCTTCCATCCACCAACATCCCTTTATAGACCGTACCTTGACCTCCTCGGCCAAGAATTCTATTATCATTAAAGTTTTCAGTGGCCTTCTCTAACTCGCGTGATGTAAAAAGAATTGTTTTATCAACTAAAGACGGGTCAGCTTCTTTTAGTTGTTTCAAAAGTAAACTGCCATTACGTTTAAAAAATCTCTTTCTTTGTTTCCTTTCTTTTCTTTTCTTGATCACCCTATACATTACATAGATGGTTGCTCCAACAAAAAGTACACCCATGCTAATGCTAGCACCTGAATGATAAGCCAAGTAGAAAAAAGTCTTATAATTTAGTAGCCTAAAAGGTTTAAGAGGAACCACGAAAAAGAATTTACACTACGCGTGAACCCACTAAGATTTTGTTCACAAGTTGTTAGCGACTTCGAATTAATTATAGTATGTGGTGGTGGTGGTGGTTTGGTTGGGGTAAGTTATGCTTTTTAGGGCACACGGTAGACTATAATGGTCATGAGATGTCATGGTACATGTGATGTCAATGATATCCTGTTTACATCCGCTCGTTTAATAAATAGGGTAAAAATCGGTAAGGTTAGTTAGGTAGGAAAAAGGGATATATAGGTCATATTTACATAAACATGAAATTAGCTTTGATTGAGATGAGGAAGAAAGGCTAGGGTTCTGCGGCAGTTTTGGCTTGACACTGATGGGCGAGGAAGGCGTTAACTACAACGCAGTTAAGGTGACACATTAGCTACTATGTGCCTTAAAAAAGCTACTACATATATTCGATTCAACTTATTTATAACTGCAAATTCTAGAAAGGAAAGGGTCGTCCATTATTAGAGAGGACGGGGTACGTATACGTGTAGGGTGCATGACTTTCAAATCACATGACAAAACCGTGTAACTATATCTGGGTATGGTGCACGGTTTCATTAAATACATGAAATTGATTCCATAGCAAATGTTAGAGAATTAAAATGAATTGTTAATTAATTTATTACATATGTGGGTGTATGTTTCCAGTAATTTTGTAGTTTATGAGCACTTAAGAGTAGAAATGATGTGACATTACATTATTGGCCGATACATAAGTATGTATCCATAAGTGCGTTTCCCCTTATATTTATTTATGGGATGAGATCCGTAAAATTAAAATTAATTTACTTAACGTACAAATAAATAGAATGTATACTCGATCAACAAATTTGAATTAAAGTAAATACACAACATAAAATAAGGTAAAGTAATAATAATTAGTTTAGTTTGAAAACTAATTACTCTAGTTAATTGTAGAATGTTTATGTTAACGTGGTGTCAGTATTTATCCTAACACTATATTTAATTATAGTAAAAAATGTTGGAAGCGAAAATGTTTGTTTTTCCAATTTCGATTTCAATGCTTCAAACCCATTTATTTATCATTTGATGTGATTTTGTTTTAATAAGTTGTCTTGGTTAACCTTTTTAGATAAGAGTTGAAAACACAACTATATATGTTTACTTTTCTCTTCTGTATATGCCGATATAAGTTTTGTTGAAAATTGATTTCGATGATCTATTCAAAATTTTAGGAATAGTAAGCTCTACGGGTGTCATCACTATACCAGTACCGTGATAAACCAAACCAATTGCGCTCAAACGATATCGGTAGTTTTATTTTCACCCATCCCTTATACTATAAATAGTATTCATCTTTAACTCATTTATTTATCAAGTTTTTGTTTTTAACTTACAACTAGCTTACATTAACTTAATACACAGTTGTGTATAATTTATTTTCGACATTTCGGAATAAATTTTGTTGAAAACAAAATTGTATTTAAAAGAGATAAATTATTGTATCGTAAATTATACGAGTGTTGTAACCTTAACTTGTAAGAGCACTCGTAATTTTTGTACCAAAAAATAAATTTAAAATTTGGAAAACAAACAAAAAGCTAGTTTTACTTAAACAGTGGTGAAAAATAAAGCATACCTAGAATAACGCCAAGGGATGATTTGTGTTCATGAAGTTGAGCGATGGCTAAGCCAAAACTATCATGTCCACAATTAAAGTGCATTCTAGTAACTAAACCATCATCGCCATATACCGGCTCATAGCTACAGTAGCCTCCATCAGTTTTGCACCTTGCACACTCTTGCGTGTCGACATACGGCTCGTCTAAGAAGAGACAGTTACATGCATGTTATAACACAAACACACACAAGAACACGACTAAGAAGAGAACATCACTAATTAAGCATTTAATTACTTACGCAAGCATCCGTCAATAAAATATGGGCTCCCATTAGAGGTGTCCTTGTTTATAAGTTCAGAGTAGAGGCATTTCCAAGAGTACATTGACGTACCATTACCCATATCCACCTCCAGACTAGTCGATTCAGAACAACAGCTTACACCCTCACGGTCACTATCGGATAGAGTCCAAAGAAGAGATATCGGAGCATAGGAGTTGTCCTGCCCAATAGAAAAACTCCCTTCGAGGTATGAATCTGTATCCACCAATACAAGCTCTATCTCCTCCCTGCCTTTCCACGCCTGTCAGATTGATGTTGTATGACTTGATATGATGAGGAATTGTTGTTTGACAGCAACCACGGCCCAAACAAATGCTTTTTTCACTAAGAGTATCATTCAGACAATAAGTGGAACACCCAGTGAGCACACTTCCTCGATCCATTATGACAGCATTACCACACCCCTCAAAAACAAATTTGTTTTGGGTTTTGGAAAAAAGGAAGGGGCTTCTACCAAGATCGAGGCTGTTGGTATGACCGCAATCGGATATCACAGGCATATTAACGGTGATTGTTTGATTTTCTAAGTCAACACCCAAGATTTGGAGTTGGTGAAGTGTAGAGAGGTATGGTGTCGAGGAGTTGCAATCAACAGTGTACCATTTGTTGATAGAACATTTGGCTCCGATTCCAAAAGGGTATGGAATCCTGACAGTTCCGCACATATGTTTGCAACCCTTTTTGGCATTTCTTGGAGTTACTTTTGATGTCACTATTGATGTTAGAGAAAGCAACATGATCAAAGTGTAAACTTGATATAACTTGTTCATCTCTATAAGGAATTTTAATTAGGATTGATACTAGAAATTGTAACGAGGTATTTCCGTTTATAGATTATGAACAAAAGGGTTTTTCACCATATGAAGTGGCGTCCACCAAAATGCCATTTGCTCCATATTTAAACATATCCGGCGAATATATCATTGGCTGCGCAATGCAGATTATTAAATAGTACTTATTGCTGGTGTACATATATCCACAATTGAGCCCTATGCAGCAAACGAATTATATATTTTTCATGTGCATGTTATTAAATAATTTCACACTTTGAACACTAAGTTAACGTGTGTTCTCTCCACCGGCCGGTCCCTTTCCATTTATCCTCATCCTGTCTAATTCAACAAAGGCGGCTCGAAAAGGTTTACTATTCATTAGACTGGTCTCTATTGTGAGGGGCATCGATGCTCCTCTAAAGTGCCACGCCAGTGTCACGTGAGCACCGGAGACATCGAAGCCCCAACCTATAATGTCCCGCTGTGGTTTAAAGCCTCTTGGGAATACCTATATATATATATATATAAGATCAAATACAAAAGTTGGTTATCATACATTACGTACGATAGATTTCCTATCGTTGATTTGCAATTTAATTAATTTGATTACTTAAGTACCCATAAGGGTGTTTTTGTCTTTTTACATTACTTTTCAAAAGGGATCGCGCCTGTATTAGAAACCGTTTTATTATATTTTTGATCACATATCCAAAAACTGATTAAGAATTGAATTGGCGGTTTTTGTTATTCGATTAACTGGACGGTATCGTTGATTGTTTAACGTCATGTATTACGATCATCAAAGTAAGTTATTTTAGTTTTAGTTTTAATCAATTTTTTATGTATTTAGCTATACACTGTAGGTTTAATCGACTAATTTTTTCGGTTTTTAGGTTAATTTTTTGATGAATTTATGATCGATTGTGACTTTATGAATTTATGTGTTTTTATAGGTGTTTAGTAATTGTGATTCGAATAAACTTCAAATTTATGTGTCGTAATAGCAATTCGCGGGTAGGTTTGTTTGTTGTTTGATTTAGAATGTATTAGAATGTATAGGATTGGGCAAGTTTTTGTGATTCGGATAATTTTTTGATGTTTTTTAGTTGTATACTGTAGGTTTTATGGGCTGATAAGTTAATTTTATCATTTTTTAGGTTATTTTTTTTTTGTTGTATATTATATGATTGATGTTTGTGTTTTTGTATAGGTGCCAAGTATTTGTGAATCGATTTAGACTTCAAATTATTTGTCTTAATACCAAATCACGAGTAGGAATGGTTTTTTTTTATTAGAACGTATAAGAACGTATAGTTGGGTGTGAAGTAAGTGTGCTTTGTTTTGGACTTCAAATTATTTTGTATTTTTTCATAGCAAATTGTGAATATGAGCTTTTGTTTTTGCGTTTTTGATTTTGAACATAATGTATTAGATTGATTTTTCTTTCATCAAGTCCTTCATCAGATCTTGTTATACCTCAAGTTAATGCATCTTGCAAACCTGAAAAAGGAATGGTTTTTGAATCTGTTGATCATGCATATGATTTCTGTTGTGAATATGCAAAGAAAGCTGGTTTTTGTGTTCGTAAAGGAGGTTCGTACATGAATGAGGCTTTATTAAAGTCTAAATATTTTACCTGTTCGAAAGGTCACAAGCCTGCAAATAGTTATGATTCTATGGCTGAAAAAGATCGTTCCAGCAGACCGTATTATAAAAGAAGGAAGAGACCAACAATTAGGTGTGATTGTTGAGCTCAATTTTTTCTAAAATCTGTTGATAGGTTGAGGTTTTGAATATATGATTTTGTCGAAGGACATAATCATGAAATGGGCATGCAAATGATATGCATTTTGTTTGATCAAATAGAAAGTTGACTCATGTACAACAAGATATTATATATGAGATGTCAACATTGAATTTGGGCCATGTTAAGGCGTTTAATATTTTGAGGACAAAGTATGGAGGATTTGAGGAAGTTGGGGCTACAAAAGACGATTGTAAGAATTTCAAACAGAGTTTAACTTGTTATATTGGCGAGTATGACGCTGAAATGGTTGTACAAAGATTAAGTGGGAAGAAAAACTGTTGTGATGGTTATTCGTTTGAGTATACAGTTAATACTAACGGTGAGTTAGATCGTTTGTTTTGGGCTAATGATATTTCAAAGAAAAATCATTTGGCTTTTGAAGATATTATATCATTTGATGCAACATTTAAGACAAACAAGTATGTCAATTTGATACAATTGTTTTTAATTTTTTATATTTTTACACATTTTTTAAATTAGTTTTTATATAAATTTGTTTTTTCAGGTACAATAGGGTTTTTGTACCATTTACCGCCATTGATAATCACTGTCGGAATATTACAGTTGGTGCTGCATTATTATCGTCCGAATCTATTGAATCTTATTCATGGCTTTTGAAAGTTTTTCTTGATTCTTTTGGTATTGCCCCAAAGGTGGTTGTTACTGATCAAGATCCTGCAATGAAGCAAGCAATCTCCCTTGTTTTACCAAATTCGAGACATCGGTTATGTATGTGGCACATTTTGAAAAAACTTGCTGACAAGGTAACTTTATTTTTATCGTATTAAAGCATTATGCATATGTGTTAGAACGTGTTATAATGTATAAACATAGTTGCATATATTTACAAAACGTGTTAGAACGTGTAATCATTTTTTTAGCATGTATCAGTTTTTGTATTATTGTCTGCACCAGTTATGAATCTATTAGAACGTATAAAAGCGTATATACCCATTTTTTTCTGATACTAACCGATTTAACAAATTTTTAATTTTGCAACATCAGGTTGGTGTTGCCCTTTGTAACAATGAAGATTTCAAACGTAAAATATGTGACATTGTTTGGACGGATGCAATATCTCAATCTGAATTCGAGACGCAATGGAAACTTATAATGAAGGAATATGATCTCGAAACAAAAATGGTTGTCTGACATGTTTGAAATGAGATATGATTGGATCCCCGCGTATTATATGGATGAACCATTGTCTGGTCTTATGAGAACTACATCGAGATCAGAAAGTGAAAATCATTTTTTTTGTCAAGTTTCTAACTCACAATTATCACTAGTTGAGTTCTTTAGTCATTTTGATCATTGTATGGAGATTCAAAGGCACAATGGTAGGAAAAATGATCATGATACAAGGTACACGCATCCAGATCCGGTTAGTTCAAACCCGTTTGAGAAGAAAGCAGAACTGATGTATACAAAGGCTATTTTTAATGATTTTCAAGATGAAATGTTTCATATTAGAAGCGGTGTTGCATGCTTTAAATCCACTGAAGAAGAAGATTGTGTGAGGTTTTCTGTATTTGACTTTAATGCTTATGTCCCAGGCAGTTTGGAGGCATGAAATAGTTAAACAATTTTGTTTTTCTTTTTGTTTTTTTGTAGAACGTTGTACGACATTTTTATTTTTGTAACATATTTTTTGATTTTGACAGAATGTGTAAAGTATTTTATATATTTTTCTGTCAGGTTTTGTTTAAGAAGGAAGGTGAGGACGGAATTGATTCGACTTTTTCATGTCAATGCAAAATTTTTGAACATTATGGATTGTTATATCGTCACAGCCTTTATATTTTAAATTTGTCTGGAGTTACCAGATTTCCAAAAGAGTACATGGTGGATCGTTGGAAGTGAGATGTTGGTCTTAATCCTAGAACTGCTCCTATTTCAAGTTTCGGTAACGACAAATTTTTAAAAGTTAAAGAGATCTCAAAGGAAATAACATTGGCTGGCGAGTATCTCATAAATAGCTATGTAACTGATGTTGATGAGTTAATCAAAGTCAGGGATCAAATGAATATAATGATCAAACAAGCCGATGAGACAAGATACAAAAGAACTCATTTATCAAAAAGGGATAGGTTTTCTGCTATTCTAGGGTATGATCAACCATCTGAGGTGACTGTCCGTGTGCCTAGTGGTATAAAAAACAAGTGTTGCGGGTCGCATAAACGGATTATATCACAGAAAGAGATAGCTATAAGTCAATCTGGCAAGAAATATAGGGAATGCAAAGTTTGTCATCAACAGGGTCATAACAGCCGAACTTGTCCCCAACTTCGAGATGAATGGTTTTTTTTAGTGTTCTTGTTTTGTTCATATTTTATTTTTTTAAACTTTTTATGTCCTGAAATGAGGGGTGTAGTAAAGGGTAAAGATAGGGAGTATATATTGCGTTTGGCTTCTTGGAATGTAGGAATAATAAATAGTAAGTTGCTAGAATTGGTAGATGTGCTTAGAAGACGTAGGGTTCAAATAGCATGCCTCCAGGAGACTAAGTGGAAAGGTTATAGAGGGGCTGAGTGTAATGGGTATAAGTTGTGGTACTCGGGGTCTGATGGAGCTAGGAATGGAGTGGGGATCCTAGTGGCTAAGGAACTACACACTCGTGTGGTGGAGGTGATAAGACATAATGACAGGATTATGGTGTTGAGATTAGTACTAGGAGAGGAAGTAGTGGCAGTAGTCTGCGCCTATGCGCCTCATGTAGGCTTAGGGGACTAGGAAAAGAGAGAATTTTGGGATTGTCTAGACGCAGTGGTAGGGGGCATACCTAGGGGTGAGAGGATTTGTATAGGAGGTGATTTTTATGGACACATTGGTAAAGCTAACGATGGTTTTCAAGCCATACATGGGGGTTTTGGTTTTGGTGAAAGGAATGAGGCAGGAACAGAACTCCTAGAGTTTGCGGTGGCCCATGACCTAGGAATTATAAATTCTTATTTTAGGAAACAAGACCCTCAGTTGATCACTTTTAGCAGTGGCGGACGCGACACGTAAATTGACTACCTTTTAATGAGGCAAGGAGACCGACGTTGGTGGAAGGACTGCAAAGCCATACCTGGGGAGACAGTGGTGGCTCAACACCGACTGCTGGTAACAAATATAGGCTTCAGAAATAAGCTGCCTGTTCGTGAGAAGAAAGGTACACCTAGAATTCGATGGGGAAATTTGAGGGACGAAAATCTCCTACTGTTTAAGGATAAATTCAGACTGCGGACGCATGCTCGACTAAATGGGGACTCAACTCATATATGGGAAGCTATGGCTACAAAGATCATCCAAATAGCAAAGGAGACTCTCGGGGTCACAACAGGAAAAACAGGTGGGCATAAGGAGTCTTGGTGGTGGAACGAGGCTATACAAGATAAGATAAGGGACAAATAAGGATGCTTCAGGGAGCTTATGAGGTGCACGAATGAGGAGGAGCGCGTGGAATTGAGGGAGACCTACAAAACGGCCAAGAGAGAGGGGAAGAAGGCAGTTGCGGAAACAAAGAACGCGGCTTATAAACGGATGTATGAACATTTAGAAACAAAAGAGGGGGAACATGCTATGTTTAAGATTGCCAAAGCCAGGGAGCGTATAAGGCAAGATCTAGGGCCAGCGAAGTTCATAAAGGATATAGATGGGCATGTACTAGTCAAGGAGTAGGACATCAAGCTAAGATGGCAAACCTATTTCCACAATATTTTCAATAATGGGAGAGCTTACCAAGAAGAACATGACAACACAACCTCCCAACGACAACAACTGAATAACTGCTACTGTCGACGGATCACACGAGAAGAGGTGCAGACTGCACTTAGGAGGATGGGAAGGGCTAAGGCGGTTGGCCCAAACAACATACCCATCGAGGTGTGGTAATGTTTGGGAGAGGAAGGAGTCATGTGGTTAACTACTCTGTTCAATAGTATCCTTATATCTGGTAAGATGCCAGACCAATGGAGGAGCAGCGTTGTAGTTCCTATCTATAAGAACAAAGGAGACGCCCAATGTTATGGTAACTACCGAGGAATCAAACTACTAAGTCATACTATGAAGCTATGGGAAAGAGTGATTGAGGTTAGACTTAGACGAGAAACTCAGGTTACGGTGAACCAATTTGGATTCATACCGGGGCGTTCCACCACAGAGGCAATACACCTTATAAGAAGATTGATGGAAAAATATCGGGAGAAGAAGCGTGACTTGCATATGGTGTTTATTGACCTAGAAAAGGCGTACGACAGTGTGCCACAACAGGTGCTTTGGGAGTGCTTGGAGGGTAGAGGAGTACCCAGAAAATACATAGAGATAATTATGGATATGTATACCAGGAGTGCAACAAGTGTCCGTGCGCCAGTGGGTGATACTGATCTCTTCCTGTAGAGGTAGGTCTTCATCAGGGGTCAGCACTGAGTCCGTTTCTTTTTGCAGTAGTCTTGGATGAGTTGTCAAAGTCGATTCAGGGGATGCTCCCATGGTGTATGATGTTCGCAGACGATATTGTGTTACTTGCTGAGAGAAAACAGGATCTAAACATGAGACTTGAGGAGTGGCGAACAGCCTTAGAGACAAAAGGTTTAAGGATTAGTCGATCTAAGATGGAGTATCTCCATTGTGCTTTTGGAAGAGTAAATAACAATGAGGACGCACAGATTACCATTGAAGGGCAGGTGGTTCCGCAGGTAACGAAGTTCAAGTATCTAGGATCATTTATTCAGAGCGATGGGGAATTAGACAGTGATGTGACCCATCGAGTTCATTTAGGATGGGGTAGATGGAAAGCAACCACAGGTATATTGTGCGACAAGATTTTCCCAACTAAACTAAAGGGAAAACTTTATAGGGTTGCAGTAAGACCGGCAATGCTATATGGAACAGATTGTTGGGCCATCAAGAAGGCACAAGTGCGGAAGATGGAGGTAGCAGAAATGAGAATGCTACGTTGGATGTGTGGGCACACAAGGTTAGACCGAATAAGAAACGTCATGTTTCGGGAGAGATTAGGGGTGGCGAACATAGCAGACAAGATAAGAGAGTGGAGATTGAGATGGTTTAGACATGTGAAGAGAAGACAAACGACGAATCCTGTTAGATCCATAGAAAACATTACTATAGAGGGGAGAAGGGGTAGAGGACGACCTAAATTGACTTGGGATGAAAGGATTAAACATGATTTGATAGACCTAAACCTCTCCGAGGACATGGTTGAGGATAGGAATGCTTGGAGAAGTAGAATTAAAGTTAAGGATTTTTAGGGAGAAAGGAATACCTTAGGGCTTCTATTTACCTTATTTTAGTCACACACCATAATAATATTTTCTCTACATAAATAGTATTAATATTATTATTGTTATTATTATTATTATTATTATTACTGTTGAACTTTGATTTCCTTTGTATTGCTTCATACATATGTACTTTAGAGCTGAGGGTCTCTCTGGAAGCCACCTCTTTATCCATGTGGATAGAGGTACGGTGTGCCTACATCCCACCCTCCCCAGACCCTACTTATAGCTATGCTATTGGTGGGACTTTACTGGGTATGATTGATTGATTGATTGATTTTTCTGGAACGTGTAAGCTTTTTCGTGGGTACTGGAACATGTAAGTTGGGTGAACAATACTTACTAAAAACCGATGATAGATTAAACCAGATTCCAATAGAGGTTACAAAAGAGGACCACATCTAGAGACTTTTCAAAATAACCTATTTACAAACTTATTTTAAACTACTACACCACCACATCACACCACCACACTGGTCATCATCCCGAACCCTAGTTGTTGTAAAGGATCTCTTGAGCATCTTCACGTATGACTCTCTTATTCACCTTCACCTTGTGAGCTGTTTTCTCCAGAAAATCATGAAGCTGACCATAGCATGAAGCCTGCTTTTCCAGGTAGGTTGTTGCCTCTTTCTTGAAACTGCTATCAGGGTGCTTCAGAACTTCTTGGTACAGAACATCGTTTTTTGTTGCTTCATCATTCACACTCCCTTTAATTTCTTCAACCACTCGTAGCCGATTACAGTCTCTCGCAAGCTCAATGTTGATTCTTGCTCTGAAAATGCTCTTCACAGTAACATTCCATAATCCATTTTGTTTTTCAATTTTTTTTGTTTTTGGTGTGTTTTTTTTTTGTGTTTTGTGTGTGTTGTGTTAGCTCTCTTTTTATAGCCCAAGTGTCATACCAAATTATCTGAATTCAGTATAATTATATCTAGTTAGATTTAACAGCTTAGTAGCCATGATTACATTACCATTTTTTTCAATTTATAATCAATTCTTTTTTTCTATTTTGTATTTTAATTAGTTTGTCAGTATAATTATATCTAGGTTTACTTTTTTGTGATCAATTTTTTCAAACTCCCATTGATGGAACGTATAAGGACATCTAAGTGTATTTATAGTTTGTCAGATACATAAATTATTAAAGAAATTGTTGATATTTGAAAGATTCTCATTTTCCACAATAATTTCTTTTTTATTGGAATTATTAATTGGTTAGTGTTTTAACATATAACATCTTTCATTTCAGTAGGTTTATTTTTGTGGTCAATTTCTCATGATGGCATTTGATGCAACGTATTAGAACCTGTAAGTGTTTTTTTCAAAACTGACATTTTGATGGAACTTATTAGAACGTGTAAGAGTAGCATAATTACTTTAAAATCTGACGAAAGTTTATACGGACTAATTACATATACCTGTCATTTTTCAAATTGGCATTCATGAGAACGTGTGAGAACGTGTAACTTCATAATTACATACACCTGTCCTTTTTATTCAACATGGCATTTGATTTGGAACGTGTAAGAACGTGTACTTTCAAACAATTTGTGACATTTGAAAGATTCTCACTGTTCCCAGTAATTTTGTTTACTGTAGTTTTTTGTCTTATACCTTTATTTTTATCTATTTATTTTCAACCACTCATTTTCACTTCACCACACAAAAATCATTCCACAAGATATGGATTGTGAGGGTTCATCATCTTCATCGTCGTCTTCTTCATCAGCTAAGGATTTGTTGTTCAAACAGATTCAAGCGCATATCCAAGAAGATATAAAGAATCATGTTGCTTTACACGAAGAATTTATCAAGACTGCTGGTGTTAATATGGATATGAGGGATGAAATTACAAATTTTCTAGTAAACATGCCAGGTAGTACTATTAACTATTTGTGTGCTTTGTTTTTTATTGACACAGGGAAAAAGGAGGTGGATGAGTTGAAAGATCTGTGTAAGGCGATAAAACTTCTCAATTGCTCTCTTGATTTGAAGACCGAATTTCTCAAATCTATTATGTAATAAATTGGATTAGCTGTGTTTTATGTGTTTTTACCCAATAATTGTTGTATGTTCTTTTTCTAATGTGTGATGTGTTTTGTCATAACTTTGTTATGTGTTTTGTGTAATAGGTATTTATGTTTAATGTTATTTTAGAACGTATAAGCAAGATATAATTAAACCAAGTTATTTAGATCTACCTAGAACGTATAAGCACAAACTCATTAAAAGGTCATTTTCATACAAAATATAATAAAACCAAATTGCATACCAACTTATAAATCCAAGTCTTCACTGTCATTTCCATAAAAAATATAATAGAATGCATAAGCAACATCTAATTAAACCAAGTTATTTAGAACTACCAGAAAGTATAAGCACAAACTCATTAAAATGTTATTTCCATACAAAATATAATAAACATGTCAAACTTGCTTTCCCCAATCTTTCTCACCTTTCAGGTTTATTCGTCTTGCCTCTTATAAATTTTAGCAGTTAACATGTTGTTACTGAACAGTTGGTTGTCAGATAATGCATCAAATTCCATTGCTAGTCTAACTAAATCGGATTTGGCTTTGTTGATGTCGGATAGTAACACCTTTGACATGTATTTTACCCTCAAATCGTTTAATTGTCGTTTCTGCCTTGGACACTCTTTATAAAATCCGGATGTCCACGGATACTTTCCTTTGTAAGTTTTCATGTGTCTTATAGCGAACACACCACAATCGAGTGTGTTGTGTTTTGTTCTCTAATCCATTTGCAGCCTCTTGATTTGTGATATTTCCAACCTTGGTGCAATCGGGTGCTTCTTTCTCAACAAGTACATGCAAAAAAACATCCCTGTGCGGGCAAACAACATATTTAATTATTATTTTAATATACTCATTGAATCAGTTTATTGAATGTTTAAATGTTTACCAGTTTTTCTGGGACACCCTTGTATCTTACTTCCAAAGCTTTTTTTGTAGCATCTGTTTTTTCTTGAGCTGATTTAAAGGTAGCATTTTTTGATATATCACCGTTTTCCATGTTGTCAATCAGCACGATTGTACCTGTTTTCAAATTGAAAACAACCACATAGAAATGTTCTTCATAAATTACTTGCACAACAAACATCGTAACTGGGTCGAGAGACTTGTATTTATGTAAAGCCATTATCTTGTCAAGGTTGTCTGTGAAAACTTCCAGTATTTTATAATTGCTGACATTAGCTTCCTTTAAATAGTAAATGCTTGGCTTCATGTATCAACAAAAAAATTTGATATGATTAATATTTATATACATTTTGTTAGCATATATAAAATTAAGGTGTAATACTTATTAGAAGCTTTGATGTAGCAAAAAAATCTTAACAGGGATAATTTTTCATCTATCTTTTTCTCTTCATGATTCAACAATTCGGTGTAAATGTCCATAGCACAAGCCGAGATGTATAAATCCGGACAAAAGCATTCAAACACAAATTTGAAAGCAGTGACGGATTCTGACTTGTAAATCACTTCAAATTTATGTTTATCAGAAAGATCACCAATAACAAATCATGAAACAATCCGCTCATCAGTTGTTATTTTTTCAGTCATTCCAATTTCCCGATTCAGGTAAGGTGATTCAAGGCTGGAGCTAGTCTTTTTTCTCTTTCTTCTCGCTATAGTTTATCTATTTTATGATAACTTGCAGTTGGTGTAGGAGATGTAGCAACAAGGGTCAATTTTTTTGATTTAGATTCAGGAGTTCTACATTGTGCTGTTTGATTGAAAAACGTGTGTGTTCATTATCACTGAATCCAAGTCTTCACTGTCGTATTCATAGTTTTCTTCAACATTAACATCAACCAGCCCTATAGTACAACTAAGTTATAACATACAATTTTTTTTGTGTTTTTGTGATTTTTGTATATATAAAACTTTTTTGTTAATACCTTGAGTAGAGTCGTTGATATTTGTTCTCTCACCAATTTCTGCATTTAATTCTTCCACTTATGTAACTGCATACCATTTTTTGTTTTTAATTTTTTTTGTTAGTATATTATCAAAATAACAAAATTGTTTTTTAAAATACCAGGTTTTTAAATTGATTTCCTCGAATGGGTTCTCCTGTTTGTCTTTCAACATATTCTTGGGTTGCTGCACCTTGACTATATCTCTTTTCTTCATTTTTTTCTTCAACTTCTGTCACTGCAATTTATGGTAATGATTTTTTCACTTTTACTTTAACATAATCAATAGTTTAAAATAAAAATTTACCTTGAATTATATCAGCTGTTTGTATCATACCATCGTCATTCTTAAATCCCTTGTTAACCACATCTGTCATTGGAACTTTTTCTGTAATTTGAAATATTGGTTTTATATACCAGAACGTGTTAGAATGTTTATTTTAATACTTTTTACTAAGAAAAAAACAATATAAAATTAGTAGAACGTATTAGAACGTATTAAGAACACATCCTGGGATCTGCCCTTTTTATTTAATAATAAACCCCTTACCTTGAGTTTGATCTCCCTCATCTTCAAAGCCATCATGTGTCTCATTATCTTCAAACAACTTTTTTGTGTTTGAAAGATTTTCTAATATCAAATGAAACAAGATTTAGTACCGTAGCAAAATAAAATTAATATATTAGAAAGTCTTAGAACATATAAAAGAGACGATTATTTTACCTTGTGTTTTTCCTTGCTCTTTGGTTACTCCCACTTGATCCTCAACGACCTTTTCTACTTCATTTGTTAAGCTTTTTGGATTCATATCTTCTTGTTTATTTGCTTCCTCGTTGGTTACTCCCACTTGGTTTCTCACATCTACTTTGCTCACATTATCTTTGTTATTTAAATACATAATAAATAAAAGAATTTGAGAAATACTGGAATAGAATGTATAAGAACATAAAAATGAGATGTTTTTTGTTACCTTGTTTTACTCTTTGTTCCTTGGTTACTCCAACTTGATTCTTAACATTTTTTGGTTGTTCATGGTCTTGTCTCACGTCTTCTTTCGTGTCACATCATTTTTCATACATAATAAATACAAAAAGTTGATGAGCAGAACGTATACGAACGGTTTTTAATAGCAGATTTTGTTTTTACCTTGATTATCAACATTTTTTTCTACCTCATTACCCTGATTCTCATCTTCTTGGCTTACATCTTGTTTTATCACAACATCATTATCATCTTTGCTTACATCATCTGTTTACATATTAAAAAAAATTAAAACTTAATGGTTTAAACGTTTTAGAACCTATAAACCAGATGTATATTTTACCTGTATATTGTTGTTTCTCATTTTCTTCTTCCCTCTAATTCTCTACATCTTTTTGCTTCTCATTGCCTTGTGTCACAGCAACTTCATTGCCAGCATCCTTTTCTACCTCATTGGCTTAGGGTTTTGGATTTTCATGTTCTTGGCTCATATGTTCTTTGCTCACATCAGCTTTGTCGTTTAAAACACTTAATAAATACCAAAGTTTTCTAACTGTAAAACGTATTAGAACTTGTATTCAAGATGTTTTTACCTTTTTTCTGATCTTTCTCGTTTTTTTTTCTCCCAACTGATTATCCATTTCTTTCTCATTCTATTGGTCTTGTTTCATATCATCATCATTGTCTCCCTTGTTGGCATCGCATGAATCCACACCACAGTTGCTTTGACTTATTGAAAGATCAACTGCTGCAACTATAATTTTATACAGGGGTTTTGGTTAGGTATTGTAGTATACAATTAAAGGAAACAAATGGTGTTTAACTAATTCATTTACGCCTCCTCCTTCAGATTGAGATCCAAATGGTGTTTCTTTTGAACAATGGTTATGATTGAATTTAGCTTCCCAAGCACAACACCTACCAAATAACCATATGTTTGTTCTATGTCTTTCTTTACCTCTTTTTACCAACTCATTGATTTGAGAGACAATTTTATCAAATTCCTCTAATTTCGTGTCCATATCTTTGTTCCAATTCTGTAATATATATTTTTGTTAATATTTTTTTTATAAGGAAATATTTTGTATGTTTTTGAACTGTTACCTGTTCCACTTCAGTGAAAGGTTCTTTAGGCATATATGCAGACAATCCAGACAACTGTGGAGGGGTAGAGTAGTAGTATATTATTTCTTGAGTTGTTGTCCCTATAGGCATCATCAAATTTTCTTCAACTTTTTTTCATTTTGTTCTTTGTTGGCAGTTTCATTTTTTCCTTCTTCATCTTGATGATTTTCCACTCTTGTTGCATGTTCAGTCACTTGATGATTGTTAATTTGTTTTTCGGTGCAATCTCCAGCGATCAGCAGAACCTTATCTTTTTCAATTTGATCAATATTTGAAGGACCATCATCAACTGTTTTGGTATTTTTTTCAAAATTTAAAATTAATTTTTGCATCAGTAGTGCTATTTTTAACATTAGAAAGTAATAGTTACTTACCATGATCATTTTCAAATATTTCATTCTCCTTTCCAACATCATTGATCATCAGAACATTATCCACATCAGTCGCATTTTTTCCCACTAATTGAACATGCCATGTTCTACCTTCACTCACTTGTTCATTGATTATTTCTTTCTCACTGCAAGCTCCAGTTTTCATCAGAACCTTATCCTTTTCAGTTGGTTTAATTTTTGAAGGACCATCATTCACTGTTTAGGTGTTTTCAAATATAAAACAATTTATTAGAGTATCAATAATCATATTTCTAACATTAGAAAGTAATAGGTACTTACATGAGTCTTCGTTGTCTTCCTCGGCATCAATTAATGGACCATTATTATACAAGTAGCTATCCATGCTCATAAGAGTTGTTGAGGTTATGTAGCTAATTGCTGGTCTTCTGATTGGCTTCTCAAATGCTCCATGACGTTTTTGATACTCTGTGTGTAAATCACTGCAAACAATGTTGCCGGACCATTGAATTGTTCTTGTTTTTCGTTTTCTTTTATACCTTTCCACTCATTTTTTGATCTCTTCAAATTATGAATCATGTAGCAGCACCAATTCATTTTTGAGATTCTTGAAAAGTCATCAATCGATGTGACAAACATTAAATTTACTGTTGTAGATTTTGTTATCAACCCAATGCATGTGTTAAACAACACAAGGAAATTCAGTTTGAACTATTCTCTTTTTCCATTATGTTTTTTCATTCTATCCAACACATTTTGTATACTTATCCTTGAATGCTTAAATTGGTTTCTAAACATTTACGCACAAATGCTTGAGCCTTTTCTTGGTCTGCTTTTTTCTACCACTGTTTCTCCACCAATTGGTATCCCAAAAGCCTCAAGAACTAATTGTGGTGTTATCTTAACAATACGGTTTCCCATATTCAGTTCATTCAAATCAGGATCATAGTTCATAACCAACCAATATGCCACTCGACCAGGAATTGTGGTAATCTTCATTTTTAACAATGACCCAAATCCTATTTCTTCAATCTATTTTTTTTCTTTTTCATTCATCACTTTAATTGCTTCAAAGATATTTCCAGGTGCACACCTCATCCAAAGTTTTATATCTATATATTCTTGAAAACGTTTTCTACAACATGTTGTTTGAGGTTTTTGTTTTTGGCTTTTTTTCCTTGGTGTCACAAAGTCTGAATCAGAATTGTGTAACTCTCTGTCTTTTCCCTTTTTTTTTCTTATTTTCATGTTGCTTGTTATCGACCTTTTTCTTTTTACAATTCAATGATTTGATTGGTGTTTCAAAGTCGGAGTCGGAATTTCTATCTTCAGCTTGTTTTGTTTTCGCTTTCTTATTTGCAGGTTCGTGCTCTTTTTCCTCATTTGCAGATTCATTTCTTTTTTTCTTTTCGACATCTTCATACACAAAATTATGACCAGCGTTATCCAATACACTATCTAATACCTAAAATTTTTTAAACGTTCTCATAATTTTTGTCGATATTTTTTATTAACACAACATTATTTTTAATAAATAAATTTGAATATAAACACGTTCTGCTTCATTTTAAAAAGTCTCAGTAACAGCTTATGCTAATTATGTTTATTGTAACATATAATAAACAACTATCAACTTCAAACCTAATTCAAATACACGTTCTAGGTTAACAAAATAGAAGCTATATTACCAGATTTTTGCACGTTTTGATGTCGGTTGTTAATTGCTTTTGACCTTCGTTCTTTATCCTTAACAACAAGCTTAGTTGAATTAGGATTTCCTGTCGAGATCGCATTTAATTCCATTGTTTTTGTTTCACTGGTCTTTCGACGTAATCGGTCTATTGCGAAAACGGAATCTGAGGGTTTTCTGAAAATGGATTTGGGGAGGGAATTTGGGGGAACTTATTCGCGAAGGTGGAGGTTAAACTGCTATATTTTTTGGAAGGAATTGCCCTTTTGTTAACCGGTTTATTGTCAATTTCAAGTTAATTACAATTATGTCACCGCCTTCTTTTGTACGTTCCAGATTGTCTCGTATGTATTGTATGATAACCTATTAGTGTACATTAACCACCCCCTATATCTATATTACATTATAATACATATAGACAACCTTTCACCTCCCACTTTCTCTCTCATGAGATGCTTGTATATTTAATGTTGGACTGAATACTACCTTTAATTCCATTCATTGCTTTGTCATTACCACATTCATTTCTTGAGTCATTGAATCTCATTTGAATGCAATAGATGAATACTTTACCCTTTCCATCTACCTGCTATTGAATCCCAGATCCGTTTCAATTGAAGCCTACTTTAACACCTCATCTTCAATTCCCGAATCACATCTACAGATTCTAGGATTTTCCTCCATTAGTTCAGTTTCTTATATAAAATGTTTTCCTTCGATGTATAAACTCATCGACCGAATTTCTATTGTATCCCGACGTAACACGCGGGCTCTCCCACTAATATATATATATATATATATATATATATATATATATATATATATATATATATACGAACACCTTATACTTATAATTTCAAATCCTCAAATTATTTTAAAAATAGTTAATTGACAAGTACTTAATTAAGTTGATGTTCTTCAAAAAGATATATATATATATATCTTTTAAAAATGTATTTTCATTGCTTTGTCATTACCACATTCATTGCTTGATGTCATTGAATCTTTCATTTGAATGCAATAGATGAATACTTTACCCTTTCCTTCTACCCGCTATTGAATCCCATATCCGTTTCAATTGAAGCCTACTTTAAGACCTCATTTTCAATTCCCAAATCACATCTACGGATTCTAGGGTTTGCCTCCATTAGTTCAGTTTCTTATATAAAATGTTTTCCTTCGATGTATAAACGCATCGACCGAATTTCTATTGTATCCCGCTGCAACGCGCAGGCACTTCCACTAGGTCGTTATACATTAACCACCCCATATATATATATATATATATATATATATGTTTTACCAATATTTGCAGGTTCCTTAATTTTCTTTTTCCCCAAAAAGGAAATAAAGGAAATAGGGTAATTAAGTGGTATACTATATGTATATGCATGTCAGAACTTCTAACAACCTATGCATTCTATTATCATTTCCAATTGGACGATCCATTAATCCAACTAGTAGAGGACTATAAATGGATCAATTTTTTTGATTTCCGTTGGAAATTAGGAATAGATGGGCTGTCTATAGGACCCGTTTTATTAACAGGATTTATCACTACTTTAGCGGCCTGGCCTGTTACTCGGGAATCTCGATTATTCCATTTCTTCTTGATGTTAGCAATGTACAGTGGTCAAATAGGATCATTTTCTTCTCGGGGCCTTTTACTTTTTTTCATCATGTGGGAATTAGAATTAATTCCAGTTTATCTACTTCTATCCATGTGGGGAGGAAAGAAACGTCTCTACTCAGCCACAAAATTTATTTTGTACACTAAGAGAACCCTTTGCAAAATGAGAACTTAAAGAACCATTTTGGACCACTAAAAACACATTTATATATATATATATATATATATATATATATATATATATATATATATATATATATATATATATATATATATATATAAACACATTTAAAAAAATATTTAAAAAATTAATAAAACAAAAAAATAATTAAAAATTTTTAAAAAGTAAAAAAACCTAAATTCTTATATTTCATTCCGGTTTCATTAAAAAATATAAAAAAACGTCATATTATACACATATGTATAATTTTATATAATATTTAGTTACGTAATATACACATATGTACAGTATCATTTATCTTAAATTATACACATGTGTACAAAAAACATGTAAATGTACATATATGTACATATTATACATATGTGTATATAATTTAACTAAACCGAGTTTTTTTTATGAAACCGGGATGATAAAATAAAAATTTTGGTTTTTTACTTTTTTGATTTTTGTGTTTTTTTATTTTTGGGTTATTTGTGGTCCAAAAAGGTTCTCATAGTTCTCAAATTCAAAAAAGTTATCTCATGATCCTAATCCTATATATATATACACATATGTATGTATGTGTGAGAGAGATGGTGAGAGAGAGGACCCACCAAAATTACCCAAGCGCGCCCAGCGTATCCAAGCCCCCTGGGCGCCCCTCTGTGGTGTGCAGGGGCAACGAAGCCCCAATGATGCCCTAGATAGCGCCCATAGCAACCAGTCGAAGTATCAAGTTCTAACTTTATGCACAAAATTTAAAACTAAAAGATGGAAAGTAGTTACACCCCTTTTAGGAAATCCGTAATGGGGCGAGGAAATGGGCAAGAAGGGCGAGAAGAAGGGGGAACACCGCCCCCCCCCCCCCCCACGATATGTGGGAGAAAAGGGGCGGAGTTATCTTGTCGCCGCTTGGTTTAAATAATAATAATATAATATTAATTTGACCGTTGCAACGGTCAAAAGTAAAAAAAAACAAAAATTTAATTAATTAAAACAATATATATATATATATATATATATATATATATAAACATACACCTTCTTCTCCCATTTTTATACACAATTCATACCTAAATTCTTACAAAAAATTAGCAAAATGAATCCTAGAAACAACCCGAACCACCCATTCCCTCCTTTCGGTCAACTCCATGGTTCGCAAAACCAACCGAACGTGAACTCACAATGGAACCCGATGAACCTAAACCAACCGAGCTATCCGTTTCAATTTCCCAACCCGAACGTAAACATGTATGCCAACTATCTCATGCCCACAAAACTTAATGACGGCATTCGGGTCTAAACCACCGGAGTCGGAGCCGGTGACGGTGCCGGAGACGTAAACAGCGCGGGCCTCCGGTTCAAGCCAAAAATACGACTCGTAAACACAAAAAGAAACAACCGGGGGAGCCGATGGTGCAACGTGATCCATACAAGCATAGGAGCGAGGAAGAGGAGGTGGCCCTCGCAAGGGCTTGGATCGTCATTTCGGAGGATCCCGACGTCTTAAGTATATATTAAAAAATGTATTTAGTGTTTATTAAAATGTATACTAATTGTGACAAATAATTTTAATTTGTAGCTAACTTTCAAGCCACCGGGGTGTTTTGGAAGAAAGTCTTTGAAGCTTGGCTCGCGATAACCGATAAACCCGAAGACTACCGGGGAAAAGAGACGGTTCAAGCCCACTGAAGGGGCTTAACGCCGATTGTCAAAAAATATGCCGGGATAATTAACCGGTTGCAGGGGCTGGATGGCGTAGCGGGTATAACGACGGCGACATATAACTCAAGCCTTAAGCGACTTTCGAGCTCAAGGCAAAACTTTTATAGTGGTCCCGGGAAACCGTTCAAGTATTTGAATTGTTGGAAAAAACTACCTGGTTGCGCGAAATGGAACGGGGCATCAACCGTTCTACGGTCTCCCTATGAGCCGGCTCATCCCGGCCTTCAAAAAAGTTGAAGACATCGCCGTCGACAAATCCGAGCACACCAAACACACCCTCTGATGCTCGTAGCTTCTTCTTGGACGATGCGGTTAATTTAGCCGACGATATTAATTTAGCCGACGACGAAGAAGTATAGAGTTGCCTCGACCACGCGGGAGATCGAGAAAAATAAGGGGAAGGTTCGTCGTCAACACGATTCAATACGGCGCCCAGTGAAGACGTCGGACAATTAAACGAGTTGGTCGGTCGCTTGGAAACAAATGTCAAGGAAATAGGAAACGACCTTCGAGCATCCAACAAACAACAAGAAAAGCTGAACCAGACGATGGAATTGCGTCAAATGAAAGAAGACTACGAATCCCTAATATCGGAGGGGTTTCACGAGTAAGACGCGTTATTGTTTCAACGACGACGTGAAAAAA